>NW_026708745.1:0-36931 GCF_902713425.1 Acipenser ruthenus
TCTAAATTTGGGTAGTTTTGATCATCAAAAAATTGTGTTTTCTTGACATGTTAACCTGTAAGCTATTTCTAAAGCTCGGGCATCGAAATTATGAAGAAATAAAATTGGCCAAAATTTAATTTTTTTCAACAGGTCCGGACCTGTCCACTTTTTCAGAAAAGGAGGTGTCTAAATTTGGGTAGTTTTGATCATCAAAAAATTGTGTTTTCTTGACATGTTAACCTGTAAGCTATTTCTAAAGCTCGGGCATCGAAATTATGAAGAAATAAAATTGGCCAAAATTTAATTTTTTTCAACAGGTCCGGACCTGTCCACTTTTTCAGAAAAGGAGGTGTCTAAATTTGGGTAGTTTTGATCATCAAAAAATTGTGTTTTCTTGACATGTTAACCTGTAAGCTATTTCTAAAGCTCGGGCATCGAAATTATGAAGAAATAAAATTGGCCAAAATTTATTTTTTTCAAAAGGTCCGGACCTGTCCACTTTTTCAGAAAAGGAGGTGTCTAAATTTGGGTAGTTTTGATCATCAAAAAATTGTGTTTTCTTGACATGTTAACCTGTAAGCTATTTCTAAAGCTCGGGCATCGAAATTATGAAGAAATAAAATTGGCCAAAATTTATTTTTTTCAAAAGGTCCGGACCTGTCCACTTTTTCAGAAAAGGAGGTGTCTAAATTTGGGTAGTTTTGATCATCAAAAAATTGTGTTTTCTTGACATGTTAACCTGTAAGCTATTTCTAAAGCTCGGGCATCGAAATTATGAAGAAATAAAATTGGCCAAAATTTAATTTTTTTCAACAGGTCCGGACCTGTCCACTTTTTCAGAAAAGGAGGTGTCTAAATTTGGGTAGTTTTGATCATCAAAAAATTGTGTTTTCTTGACATGTTAACCTGTAAGCTATTTCTAAAGCTCGGGCATCGAAATTATGAAGAAATAAATTGGCCAAAATTTAATTTTTTTCAACAGGTCCGGACCTGTCCACTTTTTCAGAAAAGTAGGTGTCTAAATTTGGGTAGTTTTGATCATCAAAAAATTGTGTTTTCTTGACATGTTAACCTGTAAGCTATTTCTAAAGCTCGGGCATCGAAATTATGAAGAAATAAAATTGGCCAAAATTTATTTTTTTTCAACAGGTCCGGACCTGTCCACTTTTTCAGAAAAGGAGGTGTCTAAATTTGGGTAGTTTTGATCATCAAAAAATTGTGTTTTCTTGACATGTTAACCTGTAAGCTATTTCTAAAGCTCGGGCATCGAAATTATGAAGAAATAAAATTGGCCAAAATTTAATTTTTTTCAACAGGTCCGGACCTGTCCACTTTTTCAGAAAAGGAGGTGTCTAAATTTGGGTAGTTTTGATCATCAAAAAATTGTGTTTTCTTGACATGTTAACCTGTAAGCTATTTCTAAAGCTCGGGCATCGAAATTATGAAGAAATAAAATTGGCCAAAATTTAATTTTTTTCAACAGGTCCGGACCTGTCCACTTTTTCAGAAAAGGAGGTGTCTAAATTTGGGTAGTTTTGATCATCAAAAAATTGTGTTTTCTTGACATGTTAACCTGTAAGCTATTTCTAAAGCTCGGGCATCGAAATTATGAAGAAATAAAATTGGCCAAAATTTATTTTTTTCAAAAGGTCCGGACCTGTCCACTTTTTCAGAAAAGGAGGTGTCTAAATTTGGGTAGTTTTGATCATCAAAAAATTGTGTTTTCTTGACATGTTAACCTGTAAGCTATTTCTAAAGCTCGGGCATCGAAATTATGAAGAAATAAAATTGGCCAAAATTTATTTTTTTTCAACAGGTCCGGACCTGTCCACTTTTTCAGAAAAGTAGGTGTCTAAATTTGGGTAGTTTTGATCATCAAAAAATTGTGTTTTCTTGACATGTTAACCTGTAAGCTATTTCTAAAGCTCGGGCATCGAAATTATGAAGAAATAAAATTGGCCAAAATTTAATTTTTTTCAACAGGTCCGGACCTGTCCACTTTTTCAGAAAAGTAGGTGTCTAAATTTGGGTAGTTTTGATCATCAAAAAATTGTGTTTTCTTGACATGTTAACCTGTAAGCTATTTCTAAAGCTCGGGCATCGAAATTATGAAGAAATAAAATTGGCCAAAATTTAATTTTTTTCAACAGGTCCGGACCTGTCCACTTTTTCAGAAAAGTAGGTGTCTAAATTTGGGTAGTTTTGATCATCAAAAAATTGTGTTTTCTTGACATGTTAACCTGTAAGCTATTTCTAAAGCTCGGGCATCGAAATTATGAAGAAATAAAATTGGCCAAAATTTAATTTTTTTCAACAGGTCCGGACCTGTCCACTTTTTCAGAAAAGGAGGTGTCTAAATTTGGGTAGTTTTTGATCATCAAAAAATTGTGTTTTCTTGACATGTTAACCTGTAAGCTATTTCTAAAGCTCGGGCATCGAAATTATGAAGAAATAAAATTGGCCAAAATTTAATTTTTTTCAACAGGTCCGGACCTGTCCACTTTTTCAGAAAAGGAGGTGTCTAAATTTGGGTAGTTTTGATCATCAAAAAATTGTGTTTTCTTGACATGTTAACCTGTAAGCTATTTCTAAAGCTCGGGCATCGAAATTATGAAGAAATAAAATTGGCCAAAATTTATTTTTTTCAAAAGGTCCGGACCTGTCCACTTTTCAGAAAAGGAGGTGTCTAAATTTGGGTAGTTTTGATCATCAAAAAATTGTGTTTTCTTGACATGTTAACCTGTAAGCTATTTCTAAAGCTCGGGCATCGAAATTATGAAGAAATAAAATTGGCCAAAATTTATTTTTTTTCAACAGGTCCGGACCTGTCCACTTTTTCAGAAAAGGAGGTGTCTAAATTTGGGTAGTTTTGATCATCAAAAAATTGTGTTTTCTTGACATGTTAACCTGTAAGCTATTTCTAAAGCTCGGGCATCGAAATTATGAAGAAATAAAATTGGCCAAAATTTATTTTTTTCAAAAGGTCCGGACCTGTCCACTTTTTCAGAAAAGGAGGTGTCTAAATTTGGGTAGTTTTGATCATCAAAAAATTGTGTTTTCTTGACATGTTAACCTGTAAGCTATTTCTAAAGCTCGGGCATCGAAATTATGAAGAAATAAAATTGGCCAAAATTTAATTTTTTTCAACAGGTCCGGACCTGTCCACTTTTTCAGAAAAGGAGGTGTCTAAATTTGGGTAGTTTTGATCATCAAAAAATTGTGTTTTCTTGACATGTTAACCTGTAAGCTATTTCTAAAGCTCGGGCATCGAATTATGAAGAAATAAAATTGGCCAAAATTTAATTTTTTTCAACAGGTCTGGACCTGTCCACTTTTTCAGAAAAGTAGGTGTCTAAATTTGGGTAGTTTTTGATCATCAAAAAATTGTGTTTTCTTGACATGTTAACCTGTAAGCTATTTCTAAAGCTCGGGGCATCAAAATTATGAAGAAATAAAATTGGCCAAAATTTATTTTTTTCAACAGGTCCGGACCTGTCCACTTTTTCAGAAAAGGAGGTGTCTAAATTTGGGTAGTTTTGATCATCAAAAAATTGTGTTTTCTTGACATGTTAACCTGTAAGCTATTTCTAAAGCTCGGGCATCGAAATTATGAAGAAATAAAATTGGCCAAAATTTATTTTTTTCAACAGGTCCGGACCTGTCCACTTTTTCAGAAAAGGAGGTGTCTAAATTTGGGTAGTTTTGATCATCAAAAAATTGTGTTTTCTTGACATGTTAACCTGTAAGCTATTTCTAAAGCTCGGGCATCGAAATTATGAAGAAATAAAATTGGCCAAAATTTAATTTTTTTCAACAGGTCCGGACCTTCCACTTTTCAGAAAAGGAGGTGTCTAAATTTGGGTAGTTTTGATCATCAAAAAATTGTGTTTTCTTGACATGTTAACCTGTAAGCTATTTCTAAAGCTCGGGCATCGAAATTATGAAGAAATAAAATTGGCCAAAATTTATTTTTTTCAACAGGTCCGGACCTGTCCACTTTTTCAGAAAAGGAGGTGTCTAAATTTGGGTAGTTTTGATCATCAAAAAATTGTGTTTTCTTGACATGTTAACCTGTAAGCTATTTCTAAAGCTCGGGCATCGAAATTATGAAGAAATAAAATTGGCCAAAATTTATTTTTTTTCAACAGGTCCGGACCTGTCCACTTTTTCAGAAAAGGAGGTGTCTAAATTTGGGTAGTTTTGATCATCAAAAAATTGTGTTTTCTTGACATGTTAACCTGTAAGCTATTTCTAAAGCTCGGGCATCGAAATTATGAAGAAATAAAATTGGCCAAAATTTATTTTTTTTCAACAGGTCCGGACCTGTCCACTTTTTCAGAAAAGGAGGTGTCTAAATTTGGGTAGTTTTGATCATCAAAAAATTGTGTTTTCTGACATGTTAACCTGTAAGCTATTTCTAAAGCTCGGGCATCGAAATTATGAAGAAATAAAATTGGCCAAAATTTATTTTTTTTCAACAGGTCCGGACCTGTCCACTTTTTCAGAAAAGGAGGTGTCTAAATTTGGGTAGTTTTGATCATCAAAAATTGTGTTTTCTTGACATGTTAACCTGTAAGCTATTTCTAAAGCTCGGGCATCGAAATTATGAAGAAATAAAATTGGCCAAAATTTATTTTTTTTCAACAGGTCCGGACCTGTCCACTTTTTCAGAAAAGGAGGTGTCTAAATTTGGGTAGTTTTGATCATCAAAAAATTGTGTTTTCTTGACATGTTAACCTGTAAGCTATTTCTAAAGCTCGGGCATCGAAATTATGAAGAAATAAAATTGGCCAAAATTTATTTTTTTTCAACAGGTCCGGACCTGTCCCACTTTTTCAGAAAAGGAGGTGTCTAAATTTGGGTAGTTTTGATCATCAAAAAATTGTGTTTTCTTGACATGTTAACCTGTAAGCTATTTCTAAAGCTCGGGCATCGAAATTATGAAGAAATAAAATTGGCCAAAATTTATTTTTTTCAAAAGGTCCGGACCTGTCCACTTTTTCAGAAAAGGAGGTGTCTAAATTTGGGTAGTTTTGATCATCAAAAAATTGTGTTTTCTTGACATGTTAACCTGTAAGCTATTTCTAAAGCTCGGGCATCGAAATTATGAAGAAATAAAATTGGCCAAATTTAATTTTTTTCAACAGGTCCGGACCTGTCCACTTTTTCAGAAAAGTAGGTGTCTAAATTTGGGTAGTTTTGATCATCAAAAAATTGTGTTTTCTTGACATGTTAACCTGTAAGCTATTTCTAAAGCTCGGGCATCGAAATTATGAAGAAATAAAATTGGCCAAAATTATTTTTTTTCAACAGGTCCGGACCTGTCCACTTTTTCAGAAAGGAGGTGTCTAAATTTGGGTAGTTTTGATCATCAAAAAATTGTGTTTTCTTGACATGTTAACCTGTAAGCTATTTCTAAAGCTCGGCATCGAAATTATGAAGAAATAAAATTGGCCAAAATTTATTTTTTTCAAAAGGTCCGGACCTGTCCACTTTTTCAGAAAAGGAGGTGTCTAAATTTGGGTAGTTTTGATCATCAAAAAATTGTGTTTTCTTGACATGTTAACCTGTAAGCTATTTCTAAAGCTCGGGCATCGAAATTATGAAGAAATAAAATTGGCCAAAATTTAATTTTTTTCAACATGTCCGGACCTGTCCACTTTTTCAGAAAAGGAGGTGTCTAAATTTGGGTAGTTTTGATCATCAAAAAATTGTGTTTTCTTGACATGTTAACCTGTAAGCTATTTCTAAAGCTCGGGCATCGAAATTATGAAGAAATAAAATTGGCCAAAATTTATTTTTTTTCAACAGGTCCGGACCTGTCCACTTTTTCAGAAAAGGAGGTGTCTAAATTTGGGTAGTTTTGATCATCAAAAAATTGTGTTTTCTTGACATGTTAACCTGTAAGCTATTTCTAAAGCTCGGGCATCGATATTATGAAGAAATAAAATTGGCCAAAATTTATTTTTTTTCAACAGGTCCGGACCTGTCCACTTTTTCAGAAAAGGAGGTGTCTAAATTTGGGTAGTTTTGATCATCAAAAAATTGGTTTTCTTGACATGTTAACCTGTAAGCTATTTCTAAAGCTCGGGCATCGAAATTATGAAGAAATAAAATTGGCCAAAATTAATTTTTTTCAACAGGTCCGGACCTGTCCACTTTTTCAGAAAAGTAGGTGTCTAAATTTGGGTAGTTTTGATCATCAAAAAATTGTGTTTTCTTGACATGTTAACCTGTAAGCTATTTCTAAAGCTCGGGCATCGAAATTATGAAGAAATAAAATTGGCCAAAATTTATTTTTTTCAAAAGGTCCGGACCTGTCCACTTTTTCAGAAAAGGAGGTGTCTAAATTTGGGTAGTTTTGATCATCAAAAAATTGTGTTTTCTTGACATGTTAACCTGTAAGCTATTTCTAAAGCTCGGGCATCGAAATTATGAAGAAATAAAATTGGCCAAAATTTTATTTTTTTCAACAGGTCCGGACCTGTCCACTTTTTCAGAAAAGGAGGTGTCTAAATTTGGGTAGTTTTGATCATCAAAAAATTGTGTTTTCTTGACATGTTAACCTGTAAGCTATTTCTAAAGCTCGGGCATCGAAATTATGAAGAAATAAAATTGGCCAAAAATTTATTTTTTTTCAACAGCTCCGGACCTGTCCACTTTTTCAGAAAAGGAGGTGTCTAAATTTGAGTAGTTTTGATCATCAAAAAATTGTGTTTTCTTGACATGTTAACCTGTAAGCTATTTCTAAAGCTCGGGCATCGAAATTATGAAGAAATAAAATTGGCCAAAATTTAATTTTTTTCAACAGGTCCGGACCTGTCCACTTTTTCAGAAAAGGAGGTGTCTAAATTTGGGTAGTTTTGATCATCAAAAAATTGTGTTTTCTTGACATGTTAACCTGTAAGCTATTTCTAAAGCTCGGGCATCGAAATTATGAAGAAATAAAATTGGCCAAAATTTTATTTTTTTCAACAGGTCCGGACCTGTCCACTTTTTCAGAAAAGGAGGTGTCTAAATTTGGGTAGTTTTGATCATCAAAAAATTGTGTTTTCTTGACATGTTAACCTGTAAGCTATTTCTAAAGCTCGGGCATCGAAATTATGAAGAAATAAAATTGGCCAAAATTTATTTTTTTTCAACAGCTCCGGACCTGTCCACTTTTTCAGAAAAGGAGGTGTCTAAATTTGAGTAGTTTTGATCATCAAAAAATTGTGTTTTCTTGACATGTTAACCTGTAAGCTATTTCTAAAGCTCGGGCATCGAAATTATGAAGAAATAAAATTGGCCAAAATTTAATTTTTTTCAACAGGTCCGGACCTGTCCACTTTTTCAGAAAAGTAGGTGTCTAAATTTGGGTAGTTTTGATCATCAAAAAATTGTGTTTTCTTGACATGTTAACCTGTAAGCTATTTCTAAAGCTCGGGCATCGAAATTATGAAGAAATAAAATTGGCCAAAATTTAATTTTTTTCAACAGGTCCGGACCTGTCCACTTTTTCAGAAAAGTAGGTGTCTAAATTTGGGTAGTTTTGATCATCAAAAAATTGTGTTTTCTTGACATGTTAACCTGTAAGCTATTTCTAAAGCTCGGGCATCGAAATTATGAAGAAATAAAATTGGCCAAAATTTATTTTTTTTCAACAGGTCCGGACCTGTCCACTTTTTCAGAAAAGGAGGTGTCTAAATTTGGGTAGTTTTGATCATCAAAAAATTGTGTTTTCTTGACATGTTAACCTGTAAGCTATTTCTAAAGCTCGGGCATCGAAATTATGAAGAAATAAAATTGGCCAAAATTTAATTTTTTTCAACAGGTCCGGACCTGTCCACTTTTTCAGAAAAGGAGGTGTCTAAATTTGGGTAGTTTTGATCATCAAAAAATTGTGTTTTCTTGACATGTTAACCTGTAAGCTATTTCTAAAGCTCGGGCATCGAAATTATGAAGAAATAAAATTGGCCAAAATTTATTTTTTTTCAACAGGTCCGGACCTGTCCACTTTTTCAGAAAAGGAGGTGTCTAAATTTGGGTAGTTTTGATCATCAAAAATGGTGTTTTCTTGACATGTTAACCTGTAAGCTATTTCTAAAGCTCGGGCATCGAAATTATGAAGAAATAAAATTGGCCAAAATTTATTTTTTTTCAACAGGTCCGGACCTGTCCACTTTTTCAGAAAAGGAGGGTGTCTAAATTTGAGTAGTTTTGATCATCAAAAAATTGTGTTTTTCTTGACATGTTAACCTGTAAGCTATTTCTAAAGCTCGGGCATCGAAATTATGAAGAAATAAAATTGGCCAAAATTTATTTTTTTTCAACAGGTTCGGACCTGTCCACTTTTTCAGAAAAGGAGGTGTCTAAATTTGGGTAGTTTTGATCATCAAAAAATTGTGTTTTCTTGACATGTTAACCTGTAAGCTATTTCTAAAGCTCGGGCATCGAAATTATGAAGAAATAAAATTGGCCAAAATTTATTTTTTTTCAACAGGTCAGGACCTGTCCACTTTTTCAGAAAAGGAGGTGTCTAAATTTGGGTAGTTTTGATCATCAAAAAATTGTGTTTTTCTTGACATGTTAACCTGTAAGCTATTTCTAAAGCTCGGGCATCGAAATTATGAAGAAATAAAATTGGCCAAAATTTATTTTTTTTCAACAGGTCCGGACCTGTCCACTTTTTCAGAAAAGGAGGTGTCTAAATTTGGGTAGTTTTGATCATCAAAAAATTGTGTTTTCTTGACATGTTAACCTGTAAGCTATTTCTAAAGCTCGGGCATCGAAATTATGAAGAAATAAAATTGGCCAAAATTTATTTTTTTTCAACAGGTTCGGACCTGTCCACTTTTTCAGAAAAGGAGGTGTCTAAATTTGGGTAGTTTTGATCATCAAAAAATTGTGTTTTCTTGACATGTTAACCTGTAAGCTATTTCTAAAGCTCAGGCATCGAAATTATGAAGAAATAAAATTGGCCAAAATTTAATTTTTTTCAACAGGTCCGGACCTGTCCACTTTTTCAGAAAAGTAGGTGTCTAAATTTGGGTAGTTTTGATCATCAAAAAATTGTGTTTTCTTGACATGTTAACCTGTAAGCTATTTCTAAAGCTCGGGCATCGAAATTATGAAGAAATAAAATTGGCCAAAGTTTTATTTTTTTCAACAGGTCCGGACCTGTCCACTTTTTCAGAAAAGTAGGTGTCTAAATTTGGGTAGTTTTGATCATCAAAAAATTGTGTTTTCTTGACATGTTAACCTGTAAGCTATTTCTAAAGCTCGGGCATCGAAATTATGAAGAAATAAAATTGGCCAAAATTTAATTTTTTTCAACAGGTCCGGACCTGTCCACTTTTTCAGAAAAGTAGGTGTCTAAATTTGGGTAGTTTTGATCATCAAAAAATTGTGTTTTCTTGACATGTTAACCTGTAAGCTATTTCTAAAGCTCGGGCATCGAAATTATGAAGAAATAAAATTGGCCAAAGTTTTATTTTTTTCAACAGGTCCGGACCTGTCCACTTTTTCAGAAAAGTAGGTGTCTAAATTTGGGTAGTTTTGATCATCAAAAAATTGTGTTCTCTTGACATGTTAACCTGTAAGCTATTTCTAAAGCTCGGGCATCGAAATTATGAAGAAATAAAATTGGCCAAAGTTTTATTTTTTTCAACAGGTCCGGACCTGTCCACTTTTTCAGAAAAGTAGGTGTCTAAATTTGGGTAGTTTTGATCATCAAAAAATTGTGTTTTCTTGACATGTTAACCTGTAAGCTATTTCTAAAGCTCGGGCATCGAAATTATGAAGAAATAAAATTGGCCAAAATTTAATTTTTTTCAACAGGTCCGGACCTGTCCACTTTTTCAGAAAAGGAGGTGTCTAAATTTGGGTAGTTTTGATCATCAAAAAATTGTGTTTTCTTGACATGTTAACCTGTAAGCTATTTCTAAAGCTCGGGCATCGAAATTATGAAGAAATAAAATTGGCCAAAATTTTATTTTTTTCAACAGGTCCGGACCTGTCCACTTTTTCAGAAAAGTAGGTGTCTAAATTTGGGTAGTTTTGATCATCAAAAAATTGTGTTTTCTTGACATGTTAACCTGTAAGCTATTTCTAAAGCTCGGGCATCGAAATTATGAAGAAATAAAATTGGCCAAAATTTATTTTTTTCAAAAGGTCCGGACCTGTCCACTTTTTCAGAAAAGGAGGTGTCTAAATTTGGGTAGTTTTGATCATCAAAAAATTGTGTTTTCTTGACATGTTAACCTGTAAGCTATTTCTAAAGCTCGGGCATCGAAATTATGAAGAAATAAAATTGGCCAAAATTTATTTTTTTTCAACAGGTCCGGACCTGTCCACTTTTTCAGAAAAGGAGGTGTCTAAATTTGGGTAGTTTTGATCATCAAAAAATTGTGTTTTCTTGACTTGTTAACCTGTAAGCTATTTCTAAAGCTTGGGCATCGAAATTATGAAGAAATAAAATTGGCCAAAATTTAATTTTTTTCAACAGGTCCGGACCTGTCCACTTTTTCAGAAAAGGAGGTGTCTAAATTTGGGTAGTTTTGATCATCAAAAAATTGTGTTTTCTTGACATGTTAACCTGTAAGCTATTTCTAAAGCTCGGGCATCGAAATTATGAAGAAATAAAATTGGCCAAAATTTAATTTTTTTCAACAGGTCCGGACCTGTCCACTTTTTCAGAAAAGGAGGTGTCTAAATTTGGGTAGTTTTGATCATCAAAAAATTGTGTTTTCTTGACATGTTAACCTGTAAGCTATTTCTAAAGCTCGGGCATCGAAATTATGAAGAAATAAAATTGGCCAAAATTTAATTTTTTTCAACAGGTCCGGACCTGTCCACTTTTTCAGAAAAGGAGGTGTCTAAATTTGGGTAGTTTTGATCATCAAAAAATTGTGTTTTCTTGACATGTTAACCTGTAAGCTATTTCTAAAGCTCGGGCATCGAAATTATGAAGAAATAAAATTGGCCAAAATTTAATTTTTTTCAACAGGTCCGGACCTGTCCACTTTTTCAGAAAAGGAGGTGTCTAAATTTGGGTAGTTTTGATCATCAAAAAATTGTCTTTTCTTGACATGTTAACCTGTAAGCTATTTCTAAAGCTCGGGCATCGAAATTATGAAGAAATAAATTTGGCCAAAATTTAATTTTTTTCAACAGGTCCGGACCTGTCCACTTTTTCAGAAAAGGAGGTGTCTAAATTTGGGTAGTTTTGATCATCAAAAAATTGTGTTTTCTTGACATGTTAACCTGTAAGCTATTTCTAAAGCTCGGGCATCGAAATTATGAAGAAATAAAATTGGCCAAAATTTATTTTTTTTCAACAGGTCCGGACCTGTCCACTTTTTCAGAAAAGGAGGTGTCTAAATTTGGGTAGTTTTGATCATCAAAAAATTGTGTTTTCTTGACATGTTAACCTGTAAGCTTTTTCTAAAGCTCGGGCATCGAAATTATGAAGAAATAAAATTGGCCAAAATTCATTTTTTTTCAACAGGTCCGGACCTGTCCACTTTTTCAGAAAAGGAGGTGTCTAAATTTGGGTAGTTTTGATCATCAAAAAATTGTGTTTTCTTGACATGTTAACCTGTAAGCTATTTCTAAAGCTCGGGCATCGAAATTATGAAGAAATAAAATTGGCCAAAATTTATTTTTTTTCAACAGGTCCGGACCTGTCCACTTTTTCAGAAAAGTAGGTGTCTAAATTTGGGTAGTTTTGATCATCAAAAAATTGTGTTTTCTTGACATGTTAACCTGTAAGCTATTTCTAAAGCTCGGGCATCGAAATTATGAAGAAATAAAATTGGCCAAAATTTTATTTTTTTCAACAGGTCCGGACCTGTCCACTTTTTCAGAAAAGTAGGTGTCTAAATTTGGGTAGTTTTGATCATCAAAAAATTGTGTTTTCTTGACATGTTAACCTGTAAGCTATTTCTAAAGCTCGGGCATCGAAATTATGAAGAAATAAAATTGGCCAAAATTTAATTTTTTTCAACAGGTCCGGACTTGTCCACTTTTTCAGAAAAGGAGGTTTCTAAATTTGGGTAGTTTTGATCATCAAAAAATTGTGTTTTCTTGACATGTTAACCTGTAAGCTATTTCTAAAGCTCGGGCATCGAAATTATGAAGAAATAAAATTGGCCAAAATTTATTTTTTTCAAAAGGTCCGGACCTGTCCACTTTTTCAGAAAAGGAGGTGTCTAAATTTGGGTAGTTTTGATCATCAAAAAATTGTGTTTTCTTGACATGTTAACCTGTAAGCTATTTCTAAAGCTCGGGCATCGAAATTATGAAGAAATAAAATTGGCCAAAATTTATTTTTTTTCAACAGGTCCGGACCTGTCCACTTTTTCAGAAAAGGAGGTGTCTAAATTTGGGTAGTTTTGATCATCAAAAAATTGTGTTTTCTTGACATGTTAACCTGTAAGCTATTTCTAAAGCTCGGGCATCGAAATTATGAAGAAATAAAATTGGCCAAAATTTTATTTTTTTCAACAGGTCCGGACCTGTCCACTTTTTCAGAAAAGGAGGTGTCTAAATTTGGGTAGTTTTGATCATCAAAAAATTGTGTTTTCTTGACATGTTAACCTGTAAGCTATTTCTAAAGCTCGGGCATCGAAATTATGAAGAAATAAAATTGGCCAAAATTTAATTTTTTTCAACAGGTCCGGACCTGTCCACTTTTTCAGAAAAGGAGGTGTCTAAATTTGGGTAGTTTTGATCATCAAAAAATTGTGTTTTCTTGACATGTTAACCTGTAAGCTATTTCTAAAGCTCGGGCATCGAAATTATGAAGAAATAAAATTGGCCAAAATTTTATTTTTTTCAACAGGTCCGGACCTGTCCACTTTTTCAGAAAAGGAGGTGTCTAAATTTGGGTAATTTTGATCATCAAAAAATCGTGTTTTCTTGACATGTTAACCTGTAAGCTATTTCTAAAGCTCGGGCATCGAAATTATGAAGAAATAAAATTGGCCAAAATTTATTTTTTTTCAACAGGTCCGGACCTGTCCACTTTTTCAGAAAAGGAGGTGTCTAAATTTGGGTAGTTTTGATCATCAAAAAATTGTGTTTTCTTGACTTGTTAACCTGTAAGCTATTTCTAAAGCTCGGGCATCGAAATTATGAAGAAATAAAATTGGCCAAAATTTAATTTTTTTCAACAGGTCCGGACCTGTCCACTTTTTCAGAAAAGGAGGTGTCTAAATTTGGGTAGTTTTGATCATCAAAAAATTTTGTTTTCTTGACATGTTAACCTGTAAGCTATTTCTAAAGCTCGGGCATCGAAATTATGAAGAAATAAAATTGGCCAAAATTTATTTTTTTTCAACAGGTCCGGACCTGTCCACTTTTTCAGAAAAGGAGGTGTCTAAATTTGGGTAGTTTTGATCATCAAAAAATTGTGTTTTCTTGACATGTTAACCTGTAAGCTATTTCTAAAGCTCGGGCATCGAAATTATGAAGAAATAAAATTGGCCAAAATTTAATTTTTTTCAACAGGTCCGGACCTGTCCACTTTTTCAGAAAAGGAGGTGTCTAAATTTGGGTAGTTTTGATCATCAAAAAATTGTGTTTTCTTGACATGTTAACCTGTAAGCTATTTCTAAAGCTCGGGCATCGAAATTATGAAGAAATAAAATTGGCCAAAATTTTATTTTTTTCAACAGGTCCGGACCTGTCCACTTTTTCAGAAAAGGAGGTGTCTAAATTTGGGTAATTTTGATCATCAAAAAATCGTGTTTTCTTGACATGTTAACCTGTAAGCTATTTCTAAAGCTCGGGCATCGAAATTATGAAGAAATAAAATTGGCCAAAATTTATTTTTTTTCAACAGGTCCGGACCTGTCCACTTTTTCAGAAAAGGAGGTGTCTAAATTTGGGTAGTTTTGATCATCAAAAAATTGTGTTTTCTTGACTTGTTAACCTGTAAGCTATTTCTAAAGCTCGGGCATCGAAATTATGAAGAAATAAAATTGGCCAAAATTTAATTTTTTTCAACAGGTCCGGACCTGTCCACTTTTTCAGAAAAGGAGGTGTCTAAATTTGGGTAGTTTTGATCATCAAAAAATTTTGTTTTCTTGACATGTTAACCTGTAAGCTATTTCTAAAGCTCGGGCATCGAAATTATGAAGAAATAAAATTGGCCAAAATTTATTTTTTTTCAACAGGTCCGGACCTGTCCACTTTTTCAGAAAAGGAGGTGTCTAAATTTGGGTAGTTTTGATCATCAAAAAATTGTGTTTTCTTGACATGTTAACCTGTAAGCTATTTCTAAAGCTCGGGCATCGAAATTATGAAGAAATAAAATTGGCCAAAATTTAATTTTTTTCAACAGGTCCGGACCTGTCCACTTTTTCAGAAAAGGAGGTGTCTAAATTTGGGTAGTTTTGATCATCAAAAAATTGTGTTTTCTTGACATGTTAACCTGTAAGCTATTTCTAAAGCTCGGGCATCGAAATTATGAAGAAATAAAATTGGCCAAAATTTAATTTTTTTCAACAGGTCCGGACCTGTCCACTTTTTCAGAAAAGGAGGTGTCTAAATTTGGGTAGTTTTGATCATCAAAAAATTGAGTTTTCTTGACATGTTAACCTGTAAGCTATTTCTAAAGCTCGGGCATCGAAATTATGAAGAAATAAAATTGGCCAAAATTTAATTTTTTTCAACAGGTCCGGACCTGTCCACTTTTTCAGAAAAGGAGGTGTCTAAATTTGGGTAGTTTTGATCATCAAAAAATTGTGTTTTCTTGACATGTTAACCTGTAAGCTATTTCTAAAGCTCGGGCATCGAAATTATGAAGAAATAAAATTGGCCAAAATTTAATTTTTTTCAACAGGTCCGGACCTGTCCACTTTTTCAGAAAAGGAGGTGTCTAAATTTGGGTAGTTTTGATCATCAAAAAATTGTGTTTTCTTGACATGTTAACCTGTAAGCTATTTCTAAAGCTCGGGCATCGAAATTATGAAGAAATAAAAAAAACCAAAATTTATTTTTTTCAAAAGGTCCGGACCTGTCCACTTTTTCAGAAAAGGAGGTGTCTAAATTTGGGTAGTTTTGATCATCAAAAAATTGTGTTTTCTTGACATGTTAACCTGTAAGCTATTTCTAAAGCTCGGGCATCGAAATTATGAAGAAATAAAATTGGCCAAAATTTATTTTTTTTCAACAGGTCCGGACCTGTCCACTTTTTCAGAAAAGGAGGTGTCTAAATTTGGGTAGTTTTGATCATCAAAAAATTGTGTTTTCTTGACATGTTAACCTGTAAGCTATTTCTAAAGCTCGGGCATCGAAATTATGAAGAAATAAAATTGGCCAAAATTTTATTTTTTTCAACAGGTCCGGACCTGTCCACTTTTTCAGAAAAGGAGGTGTCTAAATTTGGGTAGTTTTGATCATCAAAAAATTGTGTTTTCTTGACATGTTAACCTGTAAGCTATTTCTAAAGCTCGGGCATCGAAATTATGAAGAAATAAAATTGGCCAAAATTTAATTTTTTTCAACAGGTCCGGACCTGTCCACTTTTTCAGAAAAGGAGGTGTCTAAATTTGGGTAATTTTGATCATCAAAAAATCGTGTTTTCTTGACATGTTAACCTGTAAGCTATTTCTAAAGCTCGGGCATCGAAATTATGAAGAAATAAAATTGGCCAAAATTTATTTTTTTTCAACAGGTCCGGACCTGTCCACTTTTTCAGAAAAGGAGGTGTCTAAATTTGGGTAGTTTTGATCATCAAAAAATTGTGTTTTCTTGACATGTTAACCTGTAAGCTATTTCTAAAGCTCGGGCATCGAAATTATGAAGAAATAAAATTGGCCAAAATTTAATTTTTTTCAACAGGTCCGGACCTGTCCACTTTTTCAGAAAAGGAGGTGTCTAAATTTGGGTAGTTTTGATCATCAAAAAATTTTGTTTTCTTGACATGTTAACCTGTAAGCTATTTCTAAAGCTCGGGCATCGAAATTATGAAGAAATAAAATTGGCCAAAATTTATTTTTTTTCAACAGGTCCGGACCTGTCCACTTTTTCAGAAAAGGAGGTGTCTAAATTTGGGTAGTTTTGATCATCAAAAAATTGTGTTTTCTTGACATGTTAACCTGTAAGCTATTTCTAAAGCTCGGGCATCGAAATTATGAAGAAATAAAATTGGCCAAAATTTATTTTTTTTCAACAGGTCCGGACCTGTCCACTTTTTCAGAAAAGGAGGTGTCTAAATTTGGGTAGTTTTGATCATCAAAAAATTGTGTTTTCTTGACATGTTAACCTGTAAGCTATTTCTAAAGCTCGGGCATCGAAATTATGAAGAAATAAAATTGGCCAAAATTTTATTTTTTTCAACAGGTCCGGACCTGTCCACTTTTTCAGAAAAGGAGGTGTCTAAATTTGGGTAGTTTTGATCATCAAAAAATTGTGTTTTCTTGACATGTTAACCTGTAAGCTATTTCTAAAGCTCGGGCATCGAAATTATGAAGAAATAAAATTGGCCAAAATTTAATTTTTTTCAACAGGTCCGGACCTGTCCACTTTTTCAGAAAAGGAGGTGTCTAAATTTGGGTAGTTTTGATCATCAAAAAATTGTGTTTTCTTGACATGTTAACCTGTAAGCTATTTCTAAAGCTCGGGCATCGAAATTATGAAGAAATAAAATTGGCCAAAATTTTATTTTTTTCAACAGGTCCGGACCTGTCCACTTTTTCAGAAAAGGAGGTGTCTAAATTTGGGTAATTTTGATCATCAAAAAATCGTGTTTTCTTGACATGTTAACCTGTAAGCTATTTCTAAAGCTCGGGCATCGAAATTATGAAGAAATAAAATTGGCCAAAATTTATTTTTTTTCAACAGGTCCGGACCTGTCCACTTTTTCAGAAAAGGAGGTGTCTAAATTTGGGTAGTTTTGATCATCAAAAAATTGTGTTTTCTTGACATGTTAACCTGTAAGCTATTTCTAAAGCTCGGGCATCGAAATTATGAAGAAATAAAATTGGCCAAAATTTAATTTTTTTCAACAGGTCCGGACCTGTCCACTTTTTCAGAAAAGGAGGTGTCTAAATTTGGGTAGTTTTGATCATCAAAAAATTTTGTTTTCTTGACATGTTAACCTGTAAGCTATTTCTAAAGCTCGGGCATCGAAATTATGAAGAAATAAAATTGGCCAAAATTTATTTTTTTTCAACAGGTCCGGACCTGTCCACTTTTTCAGAAAAGGAGGTGTCTAAATTTGGGTAGTTTTGATCATCAAAAAATTGTGTTTTCTTGACATGTTAACCTGTAAGCTATTTCTAAAGCTCGGGCATCGAAATTATGAAGAAATAAAATTGGCCAAAATTTAATTTTTTTCAACAGGTCCGGACCTGTCCACTTTTTCAGAAAAGGAGGTGTCTAAATTTGGGTAGTTTTGATCATCAAAAAATTGTGTTTTCTTGACATGTTAACCTGTAAGCTATTTCTAAAGCTCGGGCATCGAAATTATGAAGAAATAAATTTGGCCAAAATTTAATTTTTTTCAACAGGTCCGGACCTGTCCACTTTTTCAGAAAAGGAGGTGTCTAAATTTGGGTAGTTTTGATCATCAAAAAATTGTGTTTTCTTGACATGTTAACCTGTAAGCTATTTCTAAAGCTCGGGCATCGAAATTATGAAGAAATAAAATTGGCCAAAATTTATTTTTTTTCAACAGGTCCGGACCTGTCCACTTTTTCAGAAAAGTAGGTGTCTAAATTTGGGTAGTTTTGATCATCAAAAAATTGTGTTTTCTTGACATGTTAACCTGTAAGCTATTTCTAAAGCTCGGGCATCGAAATTATGAAGAAATAAAATTGGCCAAAATTTTATTTTTTTCAACAGGTCCGGACCTGTCCACTTTTTCAGAAAAGGAGGTGTCTAAATTTGGGTAGTTTTGATCATCAAAAAATTGTGTTTTCTTGACATGTTAACCTGTAAGCTATTTCTAAAGCTCGGGCATCGAAATTATGAAGAAATAAAATTGGCCAAAATTTTATTTTTTTTCAACAGGTCCGGACCTGTCCACTTTTTCAGAAAAGGAGGTGTCTAAATTTGGGTAATTTTGATCATCAAAAAATTGTGTTTTCTTGACATGTTAACCTGTAAGCTATTTCTAAAGCTCGGGCATCGAAATTATGAAGAAATAAAATTGGCCAAAATTTATTTTTTTTCAACAGGTCCGGACCTGTCCACTTTTTCAGAAAAGGAGGTGTCTAAATTTGGGTAGTTTTGATCATCAAAAAATTGTGTTTTCTTGACTTGTTAACCTGTAAGCTATTTCTAAAGCTCGGGCATCGAAATTATGAAGAAATAAAATTGGCCAAAATTTAATTTTTTTCAACAGGTCCGGACCTGTCCACTTTTTCAGAAAAGGAGGTGTCTAAATTTGGGTAGTTTTGATCATCAAAAAATTGTGTTTTCTTGACATGTTAACCTGTAAGCTATTTCTAAAGCTCGGGCATCGAAATTATGAAGAAATAAAATTGGCCAAAATTTAATTTTTTTCAACAGGTCCGGACCTGTCCACTTTTTCAGAAAAGGAGGTGTCTAAATTTGGGTAGATTTGATCATCAAAAAATTGTGTTTTCTTGACATGTTAACCTGTAAGCTATTTCTAAAGCTCGGGCATCGAAATTATGAAGAAATAAAATTGGCCAAAATTTAATTTTTTTCAACAGGTCCGGACCTGTCCACTTTTTCAGAAAAGGAGGTGTCTAAATTTGGGTAGTTTTGATCATCAAAAAATTGTGTTTTCTTGACATGTTAACCTGTAAGCTATTTCTAAAGCTCGGGCATCGAAATTATGAAGAAATAAAATTGGCCAAAATTTATTTTTTTTCAACAGGTCCGGACCTGTCCACTTTTTCAGAAAAGGAGGTGTCTAAATTTGGGTAGTTTTGATCATCAAAAAATTGTGTTTTCTTGACATGTTAACCTGTAAGCTATTTCTAAAGCTCGGGCATCGAAATTATGAAGAAATAAAATTGGCCAAAATTTAATTTTTTTCAACAGGTCCGGACCTGTCCACTTTTTCAGAAAAGGAGGTGTCTAAATTTGGGTAGTTTTGATCATCAAAAAATTGTGTTTTCTTGACATGTTAACCTGTAAGCTATTTCTAAAGCTCGGGCATCGAAATTATGAAGAAATAAAATTGGCCAAAATTTAATTTTTTTCAACAGGTCCGGACCTGTCCACTTTTTCAGAAAAGGAGGTGTCTAAATTTGGGTAGTTTTGATCATCAAAAAATTGTGTTTTCTTGACATGTTAACCTGTAAGCTATTTCTAAAGCTCGGGCATCGAAATTATGAAGAAATAAAATTGGCCAAAATTTTATTTTTTTCAACAGGTCCGGACCTGTCCACTTTTTCAGAAAAGGAGGTGTCTAAATTTGGGTAATTTTGATCATCAAAAAATTGTGTTTTCTTGACATGTTAACCTGTAAGCTATTTCTAAAGCTCGGGCATCGAAATTATGAAGAAATAAAATTGGCCAAAATTTATTTTTTTTCAACAGGTCCGGACCTGTCCACTTTTTCAGAAAAGGAGGTGTCTAAATTTGGGTAGTTTTGATCATCAAAAAATTGTGTTTTCTTGACTTGTTAACCTGTAAGCTATTTCTAAAGCTCGGGCATCGAAATTATGAAGAAATAAAATTGGCCAAAATTTAATTTTTTTCAACAGGTCCGGACCTGTCCACTTTTTCAGAAAAGGAGGTGTCTAAATTTGGGTAATTTTGATCATCAAAAAATTGTGTTTTCTTGACATGTTAACCTGTAAGCTATTTCTAAAGCTCGGGCATCGAAATTATGAAGAAATAAAATTGGCCAAAATTTATTTTTTTTTTCAACAGGTCCGGACCTGTCCACTTTTTCAGAAAAGGAGGTGTCTAAATTTGGGTAGTTTTGATCATCAAAAAATTGTGTTTTCTTGACTTGTTAACCTGTAAGCTATTTCTAAAGCTCGGGCATCGAAATTATGAAGAAATAAAATTGGCCAAAATTTAATTTTTTTTCAACAGGTCCGGACCTGTCCACTTTTTCAGAAAAGGAGGTGTCTAAATTTGGGTAGTTTTGATCATCAAAAAATTTTTTTCTTGACATGTTAACCTGTAAGCTATTTCTAAAGCTCGGGCATCGAAATTATGAAGAAATAAAATTGGCCAAAATTTATTTTTTTTCAACAGGTCCGGACCTGTCCCACTTTTTCAGAAAAGGAGGTGTCTAAATTTGGGTAGATTTGATCATCAAAAAATTGTGTTTTCTTGACATGTTAACCTGTAAGCTATTTCTAAAGCTCGGGCATCGAAATTATGAAGAAATAAAATTGGCCAAAATTTAATTTTTTTTCAACAGGTCCGGACCTGTCCACTTTTTCAGAAAAGGAGGTGTCTAAATTTGGGTAGTTTTGATCATCAAAAAAATTGTGTTTTCTTGACATGTTAACCTGTAAGCTATTTCTAAAGCTCGGGCATCGAAATTATGAAGAAATAAAATTGGCCAAAATTTAATTTTTTTCAACAGGTCCGGACCTGTCCACTTTTTCAGAAAAGGAGGTGTCTAAATTTGGGTAGTTTTGATCATCAAAAAATTGTGTTTTCTTGACATGTTAACCTGTAAGCTATTTCTAAAGCTCGGGCATCGAAATTATGAAGAAATAAAATTGGCCAAAATTTAATTTTTTTCAACAGGTCCGGAATTGTCCACTTTTTCAGAAAAGGAGGTGTCTAAATTTGGGTAGTTTTGATCATCAAAAAATTGTGTTTTCTTGACATGTTAACCTGTAAGCTATTTCTAAAGCTCGGGCATCGAAATTATGAAGAAATAAAATTGGCCAAAATTTAATTTTTTTCAACAGGTCCGGACCTGTCCACTTTTTCAGAAAAGGAGGTGTCTAAATTTGGGTAGTTTTGATCATCAAAAAATTGTGTTTTCTTGACATGTTAACCTGTAAGCTATTTCTAAAGCTCGGGCATCGAAATTATGAAGAAATAAAATTGGCCAAAATTTAATTTTTTTTCAACAGGTCCGGACCTGTCCACTTTTTCAGAAAAGGAGGTGTCTAAATTTGGGTAGTTTTGATCATCAAAAAATTGTGTTTTCTTGACATGTTAACCTGTAAGCTATTTCTAAAGCTCGGGCATCGAAATTATGAAGAAATAAAATTGGCCAAAATTTAATTTTTTTCAACAGGTCCGGACCTGTCCACTTTTTCAGAAAAGGAGGTGTCTAAATTTGGGTAGTTTTGATCATCAAAAAATTGTGTTTTCTTGACATGTTAACCTGTAAGCTATTTCTAAAGCTCGGGCATCGAAATTATGAAGAAATAAAATTGGCCAAAATTTAATTTTTTTCAACAGGTCCGGACCTGTCCACTTTTTCAGAAAAGTAGGTGTCTAAATTTGGGTAGTTTTGATCATCAAAAAATTGTGTTTTCTTGACATGTTAACCTGTAAGCTATTTCTAAAGCTCGGGCATCGAAATTATGAAGAAATAAAATTGGCCAAAATTTAATTTTTTTCAACAGGTCCGGACCTGTCCACTTTTTCAGAAAAGGAGGTGTCTAAATTTGGGTAGTTTTGATCATCAAAAAATTGTGTTTTCTTGACATGTTAACCTGTAAGCTATTTCTAAAGCTCGGGCATCGAAATTATGAAGAAATAAAATTGGCCAAAATTTAATTTTTTTCAACAGGTCCGGACCTGTCCACTTTTTCAGAAAAGGAGGTGTCTAAATTTGGGTAGTTTTGATCATCAAAAAATTGTGTTTTCTTGACATGTTAACCTGTAAGCTATTTCTAAAGCTCGGGCATCGAAATTATGAAGAAATAAATTTGGCCAAAATTTAATTTTTTTCAACAGGTCCGGACCTGTCCACTTTTTTCAGAAAAGGAGGTGTCTAAATTTGGGTAGTTTTGATCATCAAAAAATTGTGTTTTCTTGACATGTTAACCTGTAAGCTATTTCTAAAGCTCGGGCATCGAAATTATGAAGAAATAAAATTGGCCAAAATTTAATTTTTTTCAACAGGTCCGGACCTGTCCACTTTTTCAGAAAAGGAGGTGTCTAAATTTGGGTAGTTTTGATCATCAAAAAATTGTGTTTTCTTGACATGTTAACCTGTAAGCTATTTCTAAAGCTCGGGCATCGAAATTATGAAGAAATAAAATTGGCCAAAATTTATTTTTTTTTAACAGGTCCGGACCTGTCCACTTTTTCAGAAAAGGAGGTGTCTAAATTTGGGTAGTTTTGATCATCAAAAAATTGTGTTTTCTTGACATGTTAACCTGTAAGCTATTTCTAAAGCTCGGGCATCGAAATTATGAAGAAATAAAATTGGCCAAAATTTTATTTTTTTCAACAGGTCCGGACCTGTCCACTTTTTCAGAAAAGGAGGTGTCTAAATTTGGGTAGTTTTGATCATCAAAAAATTGTGTTTTCTTGACATGTTAACCTGTAAGCTATTTCTAAAGCTCGGGCATCGAAATTATGAAGAAATAAAATTGGCCAAAATTTATTTTTTTTCAACAGGTCCGGACCTGTCCACTTTTTCAGAAAAGTAGGTGTCTAAATTTGGGTAGTTTTGATCATCAAAAAATTGTGTTTTCTTGACATGTTAACCTGTAAGCTATTTCTAAAGCTTGGGCATCGAAATTATGAAGAAATAAAATTGGCCAAAATTTATTTTTTTTTCAACAGGTCCGGACCTGTCCACTTTTTCAGAAAAGGAGGTGTCTAAATTTGGGTAGTTTTTGATCATCAAAAAATTGTGTTTTCTTGACATGTTAACCTGTAAGCTATTTCTAAAGCTCGGGCATCGAAATTATGAAGAAATAAAATTGGCCAAAATTTTATTTTTTTCAACAGGTCCGGACCTGTCCACTTTTTCAGAAAAGTAGGTGTCTAAATTTGGGTAGTTTTGATCATCAAAAAATTGTGTTTTCTTGACATGTTAACCTGTAAGCTATTTCTAAAGCTCGGGCATCGAAATTATGAAGAAATAAAATTGGCCAAAATTTAATTTTTTTCAACAGGTCCGGACTTGTCCACTTTTTCAGAAAAGTAGGTGTCTAAATTTGGGTAGTTTTGATCATCAAAAAATTGTGTTTTCTTGACATGTTAACCTGTAAGCTATTTCTAAAGCTCGGGCATCGAAATTATGAAGAAATAAAATTGGCCAAAATTTATTTTTTTCAAAAGGTCCGGACCTGTCCACTTTTTCAGAAAAGGAGGTGTCTAAATTTGGGTAGTTTTGATCATCAAAAAATTGTGTTTTCTTGACATGTTAACCTGTAAGCTATTTCTAAAGCTCGGGCATCGAAATTATGAAGAAATAAAATTGGCCAAAATTTTATTTTTTTCAACAGGTCCGGACCTGTCCACTTTTTCAGAAAAGTAGGTGTCTAAATTTGGGTAGTTTTGATCATCAAAAAATGGTGTTTTCTTGACATGTTAACCTGTAAGCTATTTCTAAAGCTCGGGCATCGAAATTATGAAGAAATAAAATTGGCCAAAAATTTATTTTTTTCAAAAGGTCCGGACCTGTCCACTTTTTCAGAAAGGAGGTGTCTAAATTTGGGTAGTTTTGATCATCAAAAAATTGTGTTTTCTTGACATGTTAACCTGTAAGCTATTTCTAAAGCTCGGGCATCGAAATTATGAAGAAATAAATTTGGCCAAAATTTAATTTTTTTCAACAGGTCCGGACCTGTCCACTTTTTCAGAAAAGGAGGTGTCTAAATTTGGGTAGTTTTGATCATCAAAAAATTGTGTTTTCTTGACATGTTAACCTGTAAGCTATTTCTAAAGCTCGGGCATCGAAATTATGAAGAAATAAAATTGGCCAAAATTTAATTTTTTTCAACAGGTCCGGACCTGTCCACTTTTTCAGAAAAGGAGGTGTCTAAATTTGGGTAGTTTTGATCATCAAAAAATTGTGTTTTCTTGACATGTTAACCTGTAAGCTATTTCTAAAGCTCGGGCATCGAAATTATGAAGAAATAAAATTGGCCAAAATTTTTTTTTTTTTAACAGGTCCGGACCTGTCCACTTTTTCAGAAAAGGAGGTGTCTAAATTTGGGTAGTTTTGATCATCAAAAAATTGTGTTTTCTTGACATGTTAACCTGTAAGCTATTTCTAAAGCTCGGGCATCGAAATTATGAAGAAATAAAATTGGCCAAAATTTATTTTTTTCAAAAGGTCCGGACCTGTCCACTTTTTCAGAAAAGGAGGTGTCTAAATTTGGGTAGTTTTGATCATCAAAAAATTGTGTTTTCTTGACATGTTAACCTGTAAGCTATTTCTAAAGCTCGGGCATCGAAATTATGAAGAAATAAAATTGGCCAAAATTTATTTTTTTTCAACAGGTCCGGACCTGTCCACTTTTTCAGAAAAGGAGGTGTCTAAATTTGGGTAGTTTTGATCATCAAAAAATTGTGTTTTCTTGACATGTTAACCTGTAAGCTATTTCTAAAGCTCGGGCATCGAAATTATGAAGAAATAAAATTGGCCAAAATTTATTTTTTTCAAAAGGTCCGGACCTGTCCACTTTTTCAGAAAAGTAGGTGTCTAAATTTGGGTAGTTTTGATCATCAAAAAATTGTGTTTTCTTGACATGTTAACCTGTAAGCTATTTCTAAAGCTTGGGCATCGAAATTTTGAAGAAATCAAATTGGCCAAAATTTATTTTTTTTCAACAGGTCGGGACCTGTCCACTTTTTCAGAAAAGGAGGTGTCTAAATTTGGGTAGTTTTGATCATCAAAAAATTGTGTTTTCTTGACATGTTAACCTGTAAGCTATTTCTAAAGCTCGGGCATCGAAATTATGAAGAAATAAAATTGGCCAAAATTTAATTTTTTTCAACAGGTCCGGACCTGTCCACTTTTTCAGAAAAGGAGGTGTCTAAATTTGGGTAGTTTTGATCATCAAAAAATTGTGTTTTCTTGACATGTTAACCTGTAAGCTATTTCTAAAGCTCGGGCATCGAAATTATGAAGAAATAAAATTGGCCAAAATTTAATTTTTTTCAACAGGTCCGGACCTGTCCACTTTTTCAGAAAGGAGGTGTCTAAATTTGGGTAGTTTTGATCATCAAAAAATTGTGTTTTCTTGACATGTTAACCTGTAAGCTATTTCTAAAGCTCGGGCATCGAAATTATGAAGAAATAAAATTGGCCAAAATTTAATTTTTTTCAACAGGTCCGGACCTGTCCACTTTTTCAGAAAAGGAGGTGTCTAAATTTGGGTAGTTTTGATCATCAAAAAATTGTGTTTTCTTGACATGTTAACCTGTAAGCTATTTCTAAAGCTCGGGCATCGAAATTATGAAGAAATCAAATTGGCCAAAATTTATTTTTTTTCAACAGGTCCGGACCTGTCCACTTTTTCAGAAAAGGAGGTGTCTAAATTTGGGTAGTTTTGATCATCAAAAAATTGTGTTTTCTGACATGTTAACCTGTAAGCTATTTCTAAAGCTCGGGCATCGAAATTATGAAGAAATAAAATTGGCCAAAATTTATTTTTTTTCAACAGGTCCGGACCTGTCCACTTTTTCAGAAAAGGAGGTGTCTAAATTTGGGTAGTTTTGATCATCAAAAAATTGTGTTTTCTTGACATGTTAACCTGTAAGCTATTTCTAAGCTCGGGCATCGAAATTATGAAGAAATAAAATTGGCCAAAATTTATTTTTTTCAACAGGTCCGGACCTGTCCACTTTTTCAGAAAGGAGGTGTCTAAATTTGGGTAGTTTTTGATCATCAAAAAATGGTGTTTTCTTGACATGTTAACCTGTAAGCTATTTCTAAAGCTCGGGCATCGAAATTATGAAGAAATAAAATTGGCCAAAATTTAATTTTTTTCAACAGGTCCGGACCTGTCCACTTTTTCAGAAAAGTAGGTGTCTAAATTTGGGTAGTTTTGATCATCAAAAAATTGTGTTTTCTTGACATGTTAACCTGTAAGCTATTTCTAAAGCTCGGGCATCGAAATTATGAAGAAATAAAATTGGCCAAAATTTAATTTTTTTTCAACAGGTCCGGACCTGTCCACTTTTTCAGAAAAGTAGGTGTCTAAATTTGGGTAGTTTTGATCATCAAAAAATTGTGTTTTCTTGACATGTTAACCTGTAAGCTATTTCTAAAGCTCGGGCATCGAGATTATGAAGAAATAAAAATGGCCAAAATTAATTTTTTTTCAACAGGTCCGGACCTGTCCACTTTTTCAGAAAAGGAGGTGTCTAAATTTGGGTAGTTTTGATCATCAAAAAATTGTGTTTTCTTGACATGTTAACCTGTAAGCTATTTCTAAGCTCGGGCATCGAAATTATGAAGAAAAAATTGGCCAAAATTTATTTTTTTCAACAGGTCCGGACCTGTCCACTTTTTCAGAAAGGAGGTGTCTAAATTTGGGTAGTTTTGATCATCAAAAAATTGTGTTTTCTTGACATGTTAACCTGTAAGCTATTTCTAAAGCTCGGGCATCGAAATTATGAAGAAATAAAATTGGCCAAAATTTAATTTTTTTCAACAGGTCCGGACCTGTCCACTTTTTCAGAAAAAGTAGGTGTCTAAATTTGGGTAGTTTTGTTCATCAAAAAATGGTGTTTTCTTGACATGTTAACCTGTAAGCTATTTCTAAAGCTCGGGCATCGAAATTATGAAGAAATAAAATTGGCCAAAATTTAATTTTTTTCAACAGGTCCGGACCTGTCCACTTTTTCAGAAAAGTAGGTGTCTAAATTTGGGTAGTTTTGATCATCAAAAAATTGTGTTTTCTTGACATGTTAACCTGTAAGCTATTTCTAAAGCTCGGGCATCGAAATTATGAAGAAATAAAATTGGCCAAAATTTATTTTTTTTTCAACAGGTCCGGACCTGTCCACTTTTTCAGAAAAGGAGGTGTCTAAATTTGGGTAGTTTTGATCATCACAAAAATTGTGTTTTCTTGACATGTTAACCTGTAAGCTATTTCTAAAGCTCGGGCATCGAAATTATGAAGAAATAAAATTGGCCAAAATTTATTTTTTTTCAACAGGTCCGGACCTGTCCACTTTTTCAGAAAAGGAGGTGTCTAAATTTGGGTAGTTTTGATCATCAAAAAATTGTGTTTTCTTGACATGTTAACCTGTAAGCTATTTCTAAAGCTCGGGCATCGAAATTATGAAGAAATAAAATTGGCCAAAATTTAATTTTTTTCAACAGGGTCCGCTGTCCACTTTTTCAGAAAAGGAGGTGTCTAAATTTGGGTAGTTTTGATCATCAAAAAATTGTGTTTTCTTGACATGTTAACCTGTAAGCTATTTCTAAAGCTCGGGCATCGAAATTATGAAGAAATAAAATTGGCCAAAATTTATTTTTTTTCAACAGGTCCGGACCTGTCCACTTTTTCAGAAAAGTAGGTGTCTAAATTTGGGTAGTTTTGATCATCAAAAAATGGTGTTTTCTTGACATGTTAACCTGTAAGCTATTTCTAAAGCTCGGGCATCGAAATTATGAAGAAATAAAATTGGCCAAAATTTAATTTTTTTCAACAGGTCCGGACCTGTCCACTTTTTCAGAAAAGTAGGTGTCTAAATTTGGGTAGTTTTGATCATCAAAAAATTGTGTTTTCTTGACATGTTAACCTGTAAGCTATTTCTAAAGCTCGGGCATCGAGATTATGAAGAAATAAAAATGGCCAAAATTTATTTTTTTTCAACAGGTCCGGACCTGTCCACTATTTTCAGAAAAGGAGGTGTCTAAATTTGGGTAGTTTTGATCATCAAAAAATTGTGTTTTCTTGACATGTTAACCTGTAAGCTATTTCTAAGCTCGGGCATCGAAATTATGAAGAAATAAAATTGGCCAAAATTTATTTTTTTCAAAAGGTCCGGACCTGTCCACTTTTTCAGAAAGGAGGTGTCTAAATTTGGGTAGTTTTGATCATCAAAAAATTGTGTTTTCTTGACATGTAAACCTGTAAGCTATTTCTAAAGCTCGGGCATCGAAATTATGAAGAAATAAAATTGGCCAAAATTTAATTTTTTTCAACAGGTCCGGACCTGTCCACTTTTTCAGAAAAGTAGGTGTCTAAATTTGGGTAGTTTTGATCATCAAAAAAATGGTGTTTTCTTGACATGTTAACCTGTAAGCTATTTCTAAAGCTCGGGCATCGAAATTATGAAGAAATAAAATTGGCCAAAATTTAATTTTTTTCAACAGGTCCGGACCTGTCCACTTTTTCAGAAAAGTAGGTGTCTAAATTTGGGTAGTTTTGATCATCAAAAAATTGTGTTTTCTTGACATGTTAACCTGTAAGCTATTTCTAAAGCTCGGGCATCGAAATTATGAAGAAATAAAATTGGCCAAAATTTAATTTTTTTCAACAGGTCCGGACCTGTCCACTTTTTCAGAAAAGTAGGTGTCTAAATTTGGGTAGTTTTGATCATCAAAAAATTGTGTTTTCTTGACATGTTAACCTGTAAGCTATTTCTAAAGCTCGGGCATCGAAATTATGAAGAAATAAAATTGGCCAAAATTTATTTTTTTTCAACAGGTCCGGACCTGTCCACTTTTTCAGAAAAGGAGGTGTCTAAATTTGGGTAGTTTTGATCATCAAAAAATTGTGTTTTCTTGACATGTTAACCTGTAAGCTATTTCTAAAGCTCGGGCATCGAAATTATGAAGAAATAAAATTGGCCAAAATTTATTTTTTTTCAACAGGTCCGGACCTGTCCACTTTTTCAGAAAAGGAGGTGTCTAAATTTGGGTAGTTTTGATCATCAAAAAATTGTGTTTTCTTGACATGTTAACCTGTAAGCTATTTCTAAAGCTCGGGCATCGAAATTATGAAGAAATAAAATTGGCCAAAATTTAATTTTTTTCAACAGGTCCGGACCTGTCCACTTTTTCAGAAAAGGAGGTGTCTAAATTTGGGTAGTTTTGATCATCAAAAAATTGTGTTTTCTTGACATGTTAACCTGTAAGCTATTTCTAAAGCTCGGGCATCGAAATTATGAAGAAATCAAATTGGCCAAAATTTATTTTTTTTCAACAGGTCCGGACCTGTCCACTTTTTCAGAAAAGTAGGTGTCTAAATTTGGGTAGTTTTGATCATCAAAAAATTGTGTTTTCTTGACATGTTAACCTGTAAGCTATTTCTAAAGCTCGGGCATCGAAATTATGAAGAAATAAAATTGGCCAAAATTTAATTTTTTTCAACAGGTCCGGACCTGTCCACTTTTTCAGAAAAGGAGGTGTCTAAATTTGGGTAGTTTTGATCATCAAAAAATTGTGTTTTCTTGACATGTTAACCTGTAAGCTATTTCTAAAGCTCGGGCATCGAAATTATGAAGAAATAAAATTGGCCAAAATTTATTTTTTTTCAACAGGTCCGGACCTGTCCACTTTTTCAGAAAAGGAGGTGTCTAAATTTGGGTAGTTTTGATCATCAAAAAATTTTGTTTTCTTGACATGTTAACCTGTAAGCTATTTCTAAAGCTCGGGCATCGAAATTATGAAGAAATAAAATTGGCCAAAATTTATTTTTTTTCAACAGGTCCGGACCTGTCCACTTTTTCAGAAAAGGAGGTGTCTAAATTTGGGTAGTTTTGATCATCAAAAAATTGTGTTTTCTTGACATGTTAACCTGTAAGCTATTTCTAAAGCTCGGGCATCGAAATTATGAAGAAATAAAATTGGCCAAAATTTAATTTTTTTCAACAGGTCCGGACCTGTCCACTTTTTCAGAAAAGGAGGTGTCTAAATTTGGGTAGTTTTGATCATCAAAAAATTGTGTTTTCTTGACATGTTAACCTGTAAGCTATTTCTAAAGCTCGGGCATCGAAATTATGAAGAAATAAAATTGGCCAAAATTTTATTTTTTTCAACAGGTCCGGACCTGTCCACTTTTTCAGAAAAGGAGGTGTCTAAATTTGGGTAGTTTTGATCATCAAAAAATTTTGTTTTCTTGACATGTTAACCTGTAAGCTATTTCTAAAGCTCGGGCATCGAAATTATGAAGAAATAATATTGGCCAAAATTTATTTTTTTTCAACAGGTCCGGACCTGTCCACTTTTTCAGAAAAGGAGGTGTCTAAATTTGGGTAGTTTTGATCATCAAAAAATTGTGTTTTCTTGACATGTTAACCTGTAAGCTATTTCTAAAGCTCGGGCATCGAAATTATGAAGAAATAAAATTGGCCAAAATTTATTTTTTTTCAACAGGTCCGGACCTGTCCACTTTTTCAGAAAAGGAGGTGTCTAAATTTGGGTAGTTTTGATCATCAAAAAATTGTGTTTTCTTGACATGTTAACCTGTAAGCTATTTCTAAAGCTCGGGCATCGAAATTATGAAGAAATAAAATTGGCCAAAATTTAATTTTTTTTCAACAGGTCCGGACCTGTCCACTTTTTCAGAAAAGGAGGTGTCTAAATTTGGGTAGTTTTGATCATCAAAAAATTGTGTTTTCTTGACATGTTAACCTGTAAGCTATTTCTAAAGCTCGGGCATCGAAATTATGAAGAAATAAAATTGGCCAAAATTTTATTTTTTTCAACAGGTCCGGACCTGTCCACTTTTTCAGAAAAGGAGGTGTCTAAATTTGGGTAGTTTTGATCATCAAAAAATTGTGTTTTCTTGACATGTTAACCTGTAAGCTATTTCTAAAGCTCGGGCATCGAAATTATGAAGAAATAAAATTGGCCAAAATTTATTTTTTTTCAACAGGTCCGGGACCTGTCCACTTTTTCAGAAAAGGAGGTGTCTAAATTTGGGTAGTTTTGATCATCAAAAAATTGTGTTTTCTTGACATGTTAACCTGTAAGCTATTTCTAAAGCTCGGGCATCGAAATTATGAAGAAATAAAATTGGCCAAAATTTAATTTTTTTCAACAGGTCCGGACCTGTCCACTTTTTCAGAAAAGGAGGTGTCTAAATTTGGGTAGTTTTGATCATCAAAAAATTGTGTTTTCTTGACATGTTAACCTGTAAGCTATTTCTAAAGCTCGGGCATAGAAATTATGAAGAAATAAAATTGGCCAAAATTTAATTTTTTTCAACAGGTCCGGACCTGTCCACTTTTTCAGAAAAGGAGGTGTCTAAATTTGGGTAGTTTTGATCATCAAAAAATTGTGTTTTCTTGACATGTTAACCTGTAAGCTATTTCTAAAGCTCGGGCATTCGAAATTATGAAGAAATAAAATTGGCCAAAATTTTATTTTTTTCAACAGGTCCGGACCTGTCCACTTTTTCAGAAAAGGAGGTGTCTAAATTTGGGTAGTTTTGATCATCAAAAAATTGTGTTTTCTTGACATGTTAACCTGTAAGCTATTTCTAAAGCTCGGGCATCGAAATTATGAAGAAATAAAATTGGCCAAAATTTATTTTTTTTTAACAGGTCCGGACCTGTCCACTTTTTCAGAAAAGGAGGTGTCTAAATTTGGGTAGTTTTGATCATCAAAAAATTGTGTTTTCTTGACATGTTAACCTGTAAGCTATTTCTAAAGCTCGGGCATCGAAATTATGAAGAAATAAAATTGGCCAAAATTTATTTTTTTTCAACAGGTCCGGACCTGTCCACTTTTTCAGAAAAGGAGGTGTCTAAATTTGGGTAGTTTTGATCATCAAAAAATTGTGTTTTCTTGACATGTTAACCTGTAAGCTATTTCTAAAGCTCGGGCATCAAAATTATGAAGAAATAAAATTGGCCAAAATTTATTTTTTTTCAACAGGTCCGGACCTGTCCACTTTTTCAGAAAAGTAGGTGTCTAAATTTGGGTAGTTTTGATCATCAAAAAATTGTGTTTTCTTGACATGTTAACCTGTAAGCTATTTCTAAAGCTTGGGCATCGAAATTATGAAGAAATAAAATTGGCCAAAATTTATTTTTTTTTCAACAGGTCCGGACCTGTCCACTTTTTCAGAAAAGGAGGTGTCTAAATTTGGGTAGTTTTGATCATCAAAAAATTGTGTTTTCTTGACATGTTAACCTGTAAGCTATTTCTAAAGCTTGGGCATCGAAATTATGAAGAAATAAAATTGGCCAAAATTTATTTTTTTTCAACAGGTCCGGACCTGTCCACTTTTCAGAAAAGTAGGTGTCTAAATTTGGGTAGTTTTGATCATCAAAAAATTGTGTTTTCTTGACATTTTAACCTGTAAGCTATTTCTAAAGCTTGGGCATCGAAATTATGAAGAAATAAAATTGGCCAAAATTTATTTTTTTTCAACAGGTCCGGACCTGTCCACTTTTTCAGAAAAGGAGGTGTCTAAATTTGGGTAGTTTTGATCATCAAAAAATTGTGTTTTCTTGACATGTTAACCTGTAAGCTATTTCTAAAGCTCGGGCATCGAAATTATGAAGAAATAAAATTGGCCAAAATTTTATTTTTTTCAACAGGTCCGGACCTGTCCACTTTTTCAGAAAAGGAGGTGTCTAAATTTGGGTAGTTTTGATCATCAAAAAATTGTGTTTTCTTGACATGTTAACCTGTAAGCTATTTCTAAAGCTCGGGCATCGAAATTATGAAGAAATAAAATTGGCCAAAATTTAATTTTTTTCAACAGGTCCGGACCTGTCCACTTTTTCAGAAAAGTAGGTGTCTAAATTTGGGTAGTTTTGATCATCAAAAAATTGTGTTTTCTTGACATGTTAACCTGTAAGCTATTTCTAAAGCTTGGGCATCGAAATTATGAAGAAATAAAATTGGCCAAAATTTATTTTTTTCAAAAGGTCCGGACCTGTCCACTTTTTCAGAAAAGGAGGTGTCTAAATTTTGGTAGTTTTGATCATCAAAAAATTGTGTTTTCTTGACATGTTAACCTGTAAGCTATTTCTAAAGCTCGGGCATCGAAATTATGAAGAAATAAAATTGGCCAAAATTTTATTTTTTTCAACAGGTCCGGACCTGTCCACTTTTTCAGAAAAGTAGGTGTCTAAATTTGGGTAGTTTTGATCATCAAAAAATTGTGTTTTCTTGACATGTTAACCTGTAAGCTATTTCTAAAGCTCGGGCATCGAAATTATGAAGAAATAAAATTGGCCAAAATTTATTTTTTTTCAACAGGTCAGGACCTGTCCACTTTTTCAGAAAAGGAGGTGTCTAAATTTGGGTAGTTTTGATCATCAAAAAATTGTGTTTTCTTGACATGTTAACCTGTAAGCTATTTCTAAAGCTCGGGCATCGAAATTATGAAGAAATAAAATTGGCCAAAATTTATTTTTTTTCAACTGTCCACTTTTTCAGAAAAAGGAGGTGTCTAAATTTGGGTAGTTTTGATCATCAAAAAATTGTGTTTTCTTGACATGTTAACCTGTAAGCTATTTCTAAAGCTCGGGGCATCGAAATTATGAAGAAATAAAATTGGCCAAAATTTATTTTTTTTCAACAGGTCCGGACCTGTCCACTTTTTCAGAAAAGGAGGTGTCTAAATTTGGGTAGTTTTGATCATCAAAAAAATTGTGTTTTCTTGACATGTTAACCTGTAAGCTATTTCTAAAGCTCGGGCATCGAAATTATGAAGAAATAAAATTGGCCAAAATTTATTTTTTTTCAACAGGTCCGGACCTGTCCACTTTTTCAGAAAAGGAGGTGTCTAAATTTGGGTAGTTTTGATCATCAAAAAATTGTGTTTTCTTTGACATGTTAACCTGTAAGCTATTTCTAAAGCTCGGGCATCGAAATTATGAAGAAATAAAATTGGCCAAAATTTAATTTTTTTCAACAGGTCCGGACCTGTCCACTTTTTCAGAAAAGTAGGTGTCTAAATTTGGGTAGTTTTGATCATCAAAAAATTGTGTTTTCTTGACATGTTAACCTGTAAGCTATTTCTAAAGCTCGGGCATCGAAATTATGAAGAAATAAAATTGGCCAAAATTTAATTTTTTTCAACAGGTCCGGACCTGTCCACTTTTTCAGAAAAGTAGGTGTCTAAATTTGGGTAGTTTTGATCATCAAAAAATTGTGTTTTCTTGACATGTTAACCTGTAAGCTATTTCTAAAGCTCGGGCATCGAAATTATGAAGAAATAAAATTGGCCAAAATTTAATTTTTTTCAACAGGTCCGGACCTGTCCACTTTTTCAGAAAAGTAGGTGTCTAAATTTGGGTAGTTTTGATCATCAAAAAATTGTGTTTTCTTGACATGTTAACCTGTAAGCTATTTCTAAAGCTCGGGCATCGAAATTATGAAGAAATAAAATTGGCCAAAATTTATTTTTTTTCAACAGGTCCGGACCTGTCCACTTTTTCAGAAAAGGAGGTGTCTAAATTTGGGTAGTTTTGATCATCAAAAAATTGTGTTTTCTTGACATGTTAACCTGTAAGCTATTTCTAAAGCTCGGGCATCGAAATTATGAAGAAATAAAATTGGCCAAAATTTAATTTTTTTCAACAGGTCCGGACCTGTCCACTTTTTCAGAAAAGTAGGTGTCTAAATTTGGGTAGTTTTGATCATCAAAAAATTGTGTTTTCTTGACATGTTAACCTGTAAGCTATTTCTAAAGCTCGGGCATCGAAATTATGAAGAAATAAAATTGGCCAAAATTTAATTTTTTTCAACAGGTCCGGACCTGTCCACTTTTTCAGAAAAGGAGGTGTCTAAATTTGGGTAGTTTTGATCATCAAAAAATTGTGTTTTCTTGACATGTTAACCTGTAAGCTATTTCTAAAGCTCGGGCATCGAAATTATGAAGAAATAAAATTGGCCAAAATTTAATTTTTTTCAACAGGTCCGGACCTGTCCACTTTTTCAGAAAAGTAGGTGTCTAAATTTGGGTAGTTTTGATCATCAAAAAATTGTGTTTTCTTGACATGTTAACCTGTAAGCTATTTCTAAAGCTCGGGCATCGAGATTATGAAGAAATAAAAATGGCCAAAATTTATTTTTTTTCAACAGGTCCGGACCTGTCCACTTTTTCAGAAAAGGAGGTGTCTAAATTTGGGTAGTTTTGATCATCAAAAAATTGTGTTTTCTTGACATGTTAACCTGTAAGCTATTTCTAAAGCTCGGGCATCGAAATTATGAAGAAATAAAATTGGCCAAAATTTATTTTTTTCAAAAGGTCCGGACCTGTCCACTTTTTCAGAAAAGGAGGTGTCTAAATTTGGGTAGTTTTGATCATCAAAAAATTGTGTTTTCTTGACATGTTAACCTGTAAGCTATTTCTAAAGCTCGGGCATCGAAATTATGAAGAAATAAAATTGGCCAAAATTTAATTTTTTTCAACATGTCCGGACCTGTCCACTTTTTCAGAAAAGGAGGTGTCTAAATTTGGGTAGTTTTGATCATCAAAAAATTGTGTTTTCTTGACATGTTAACCTGTAAGCTATTTCTAAAGCTCGGGCATCGAAATTATGAAGAAATAAAATTGGCCAAAATTTATTTTTTTTCAACAGGTCCGGCCCTTTACACTTTTTCAGAAAAGGAGGTGTCTAAATTTGGGTAGTTTTGATCATCAAAAAATTGTGTTTTCTTGACATGTTAACCTGTAAGCTATTTCTAAAGCTCGGGCATCGAAATTATGAAGAAATAAAATTGGCCAAAATTTAATTTTTTTCAACAGGTCCGGACCTGTCCACTTTTTCAGAAAAGGAGGTTTCTAAATTTGGGTAGTTTTGATCATCAAAAATTGTGTTTTCTTGACATGTTAACCTGTAAGCTATTTCTAAAGCTCGGGCATCGAAATTATGAAGAAATAAAATTGGCCAAAATTTAATTTTTTTCAACAGGTCCGGACCTGTCCACTTTTTCAGAAAAGTAGGTGTCTAAATTTGGGTAGTTTTGATCATCAAAAAATTGTGTTTTCTTGACATGTTAACCTGTAAGCTATTTCTAAAGCTCGGGCATCGAGATTATGAAGAAATAAAAATGGCCAAAATTTATTTTTTTTCAACAGGTCCGGACCTGTCCACTTTTTCAGAAAAGGAGGTGTCTAAATTTGGGTAGTTTTGATCATCAAAAAATTGTGTTTTCTTGACATGTTAACCTGTAAGCTATTTCTAAAGCTCGGGCATCGAGATTATGAAGAAATAAAATTGGCCAAAATTTATTTTTTTTCAACAGGTCCGGACCTGTCCACTTTTTCAGAAAAGGAGGTGTCTAAATTTGGGTAGTTTTGATCATCAAAAAATTGTGTTTTCTTGACATGTTAACCTGTAAGCTATTTCTAAAGCTCGGGTATCGAAATTATGAAGAAATAAAATTGGCCAAAATTTAATTTTTTTCAACAGGTCCGGACCTGTCCACTTTTTCAGAAAAGGAGGTGTCTAAATTTGGGTAGTTTTGATCATCAAAAAATTGTGTTTTCTTGACATGTTAACCTGTAAGCTATTTCTAAAGCTCGGGCATCGAAATTATGAAGAAATAAAATTGGCCAAAATTTTATTTTTTTTCAACAGGTCCGGACCTGTCCACTTTTTCAGAAAAGGAGGTGTCTAAATTTGGGTAGTTTTGATCATCAAAAAATTGTGTTTTCTTGACATGTTAACCTGTAAGCTATTTCTAAAGCTCGGGCATCGAAATTATGAAGAAATAAAATTGGCCAAAATTTTATTTTTTTCAACAGGTCCGGACCTGTCCACTTTTTCAGAAAAGGAGGTGTCTAAATTTGGGTAGTTTTGATCATCAAAAAATTGTGTTTTCTTGACATGTTAACCTGTAAGCTATTTCTAAAGCTCGGGCATCGAAATTATGAAGAAATAAAATTGGCCAAAATTTTATTTTTTTCAACAGGTCCGGACCTGTCCACTTTTTCAGAAAAGGAGGTGTCTAAATTTGGGTAGTTTTGATCATCAAAAAATTGTGTTTTCTTGACATGTTAACCTGTAAGCTATTTCTAAAGCTCGGGCATCGAAATTATGAAGAAATAAAATTGGCCAAAATTTAATTTTTTTCAACAGGTCCGGACCTGTCCACTTTTTCAGAAAAGGAGGTGTCTAAATTTGGGTAGTTTTGATCATCAAAAAATTGTGTTTTCTTGACATGTTA
>NW_026708746.1:0-36834 GCF_902713425.1 Acipenser ruthenus
ACAGCCTGTAACTGAGCCCAGGGTTTTTAGAGCGATTCCTACAAAATTCAGCTTTTTTCCGTTTCTGTTTTTTACGTTTTCTGGTGAAAACGCCTATACGTTTCAATGGGAATCACATTAAAATTAATATTTCAATAACCCCTGGAGCTACCACCTCATACGAGGTATCGTTGGATAGGTATGATTGCAAGCTACAAAACAACACCGCACTCGAGTTTTTATTCGACTGCTACACTAAATAACGACCTTAAATAGGTTTCGTTTACATTTGGCGAAAAAACGTCCCGTTCAGGTTTTTTTTTTTTTTTTTTTTTTTTAATATTTAAATAACCACAGGTGGTATCAATTGAATCAAGGTATGCCTGTAAAGGTATTACTGCGAGCTACAAAACAAGACCTTTAGCACGGAAACGAGTGTGACCCTAACCCTAACCCTAACCCTAACCCTAACCCTAACCCTAACCCTAACCCTAACCCTAACCCTAACCCTAACCCTGAGTCACACTAGTTTTGATGGGCCACAGATGGAGCTGCGTGCCTGCAACGGAGAGTGGGAGAGCTGGAGAGTGGGAGAGCTGGAGAGTGGGAGAGCTTGGGAGTGGAACGGCACTTGCATCCCAGTCGGATGCTGGGCTTTGGGACGCTCCATCCTTTTCACCGGCCATGGATGCGGCCAGGGCAGGGGGATGGATGCCTGGGACACAAGCCCAGTGCGGGGAGCTGCACGGCGGTTCGCCGGTGCCCCGCGTCCCAGGTGAACAGCGATTAATGAATTAATTAAATGCACGTCCCCCCCGGGTGCACGAGTGTTCTGAGGCCGGGTTGCAGTTCCGCGAGCTCGGGCGTGGGACGGCACTTGCATCCCAGTCGGATGCTGGGCTTTGGGACGCTCCATCCTTTTCACCGGCCATGGATGCGGCCAGGGCAGGGGGATGGATGCCTGGGACACAAGCCCAGTGCGGGGAGCTGCACGGCGGTTCGCCGGTGCCCCGCGTCCCAGGTGAACAGCGATTAATGAATTAATTAAATGCACGTCCCCCCCGGGTGCACGAGTGTTCTGAGGCCGGGTTGCAGTTCCGCGAGCTCGGGCGTGGGACGGCACTTGCATCCCAGTCGGATGCTGGGCTTTGGGACGCTCCATCCTTTTCACCGGCCATGGATGCGGCCAGGGCAGGGGGATGGATGCCTGGGACACAAGCCCAGTGCGGGGAGCTGCACGGCGGTTCGCCGGTGCCCCGCGTCCCAGGTGAACAGCGATTAATGAATTAATTAAATGCACGTCCCCCCCGGGTGCACGAGTGTTCTGAGGCCGGGTTGCAGTTCCGCGAGCTCGGGCGTGGGACGGCACTTGCATCCCAGTCGGATGCTGGGCTTTGGGACGCTCCATCCTTTTCACCGGCCATGGATGCGGCCAGGGCAGGGGGATGGATGCCTGGGACACAAGCCCAGTGCGGGGAGCTGCACGGCGGTTCGCCGGTGCCCCGCGTCCCAGGTGAACAGCGATTAATGAATTAATTAAATGCACGTCCCCCCCGGGTGCACGAGTGTTCTGAGGCCGGGTTGCAGTTCCGCGAGCTCGGGCGTGGGACGGCACTTGCATCCCAGTCGGATGCTGGGCTTTGGGACGCTCCATCCTTTTCACCGGCCATGGATGCGGCCAGGGCAGGGGGATGGATGCCTGGGACACAAGCCCAGTGCGGGGACCTGCACTGCGGTTAGCCCTGGTCCCGCGTCCCGTGTGAACAGCGATGAATGAATTCATTCAATGCACGCCCCCCCCCCGGGTGCACGAGTGTTATGAAGCCGGGCTATCGTTCCCCGAGCTCGGCTGAACACTTGCGGCGTCCCCCGGGGGACCTGCACGGCGGTTAGCCCTGGTCCCGCGTCCCGTGTGAACAGCGATGAATGAATTCATTCAATGCACGCCCCCCCCCGGGTGCACGAGTGTTATGGGTCCCGGCTGGAGATCCGCGAGCTCGGCTGAACACCTGCGCAAGCGCCGCTGCGGAGACCCGTTAGAAGCAGCCCCGAAGGCCAGCGAAAATAGCCGAGAGTTAAGCCCCTCCCCGCCGTGGCTTCGTCAGCCACTCGCCGCTTCAAGAGGGACGGGCCTCTGGTCATGTCATGTCATAAATCACATGACCAGAGGCCCGCCCATCCTGACGTTGCGGAAGTTTGCCGAAGACACAGCGGGGAGAGGCTTAACTCTCGGCTATTTTCGGACCCGGCGAGAAGGCAGCAGGACGCTCTATTCACGGCTAACTCCCCGCGGTCCCCTCTGACCGATCGGAGCCGGTTTAGCGCTCCAGGCAGTCGGATACTTTAGCGCCTCAGCAGCGGGGGCGACGACCTCTAACATTCCCCGGGGAGCTGCCCGAGTGTAAGGCCGGGACCCCCGTCTGCTGGGGGAAAAAAATACCTGCACGTCCCCCCCCGTGTGCACGGGTGTTATGAGCTCGGGCTGAACACTTGCTCGTCCCCCCCGCCCCCGGGGAGCTGCACGGCGGAACAGCGATGAATGAATTCATTAAATGCACTTTCCCCCCGGGTGCACGAGTGTTATGGGTCCCGGCTGGAGATCCGCGAGCTCGGCTGAACACTTGCGGCGTCCCCCGGGGGACCTGCACGGCGGTTAGCCCTGGTCCCGCGTCCCGTGTGAACAGCGATGAATGAATTCATTCAATGCACGCCCCCCCCCGGGTGCACGAGTGTTATGAAGCCGGGCTATCGTTCCCCGAGCTCGGCTGAACACTTGCGGCGGTTAGCCCTGGTCCCGCGTCCCGGGTCTACAGCGATGAATGAATTCATTCAATGCACGCCCCCCCCCCCGGGTGCACGAGTGTTATGAAGCCGGGCTATCGTTCCCCGAGCTCGGCTGAACACTTGCGGCGTCCCCCGGGGGACCTGCACGGCGGTTAGCCCTGGTCCCGCGTCCCGTGTGAACAGCGATGAATGAATTCATTCAATGCACGCCCCCCCCCGGGTGCACGAGTGTTATGAAGCCGGGCTATCGTTCCCCGAGCTCGGCTGAACACTTGCGGCGGTTAGCCCTGGTCCCGCGTCCCGGGTCTACAGCGATGAATGAATTCATTCAATGCACGCCCCCCCCCCCGGGTGCACGAGTGTTATGAAGCCGGGCTATCGTTCCCCGAGCTCGGCTGAACACTTGCGGCGTCCCCCGGGGGACCTGCACGGCGGTTAGCCCTGGTCCCGCGTCCCGTGTGAACAGCGATGAATGAATTCATTCAATGCACGCCCCCCCCCGGGTGCACGAGTGTTATGAAGCCGGGCTATCGTTCCCCGAGCTCGGCTGAACACTTGCGGCGGTTAGCCCTGGTCCCGCGTCCCGGGTCTACAGCGATGAATGAATTCATTCAATGCACGCCCCCCCCCCCGGGTGCACGAGTGTTATGAAGCCGGGCTATCGTTCCCCGAGCTCGGCTGAACACTTGCGGCGTCCCCCGGGGGACCTGCACGGCGGTTAGCCCTGGTCCCGCGTCCCGTGTGAACAGCGATGAATGAATTCATTCAATGCACGCCCCCCCCCGGGTGCACGAGTGTTATGAAGCCGGGCTATCGTTCCCCGAGCTCGGCTGAACACTTGCGGCGGTTAGCCCTGGTCCCGCGTCCCGGGTCTACAGCGATGAATGAATTCATTCAATGCACGCCCCCCCCCCCCGGGTGCACGAGTGTTATGAAGCCGGGCTATCGTTCCCCGAGCTCGGCTGAACACTTGCGGCGTCCCCCGGGGGACCTGCACGGCGGTTAGCCCTGGTCCCGCGTCCCGTGTGAACAGCGATGAATGAATTCATTCAATGCACGCCCCCCCCCGGGTGCACGAGTGTTATGAAGCCGGGCTATCGTTCCCCGAGCTCGGCTGAACACTTGCGGCGGTTAGCCCTGGTCCCGCGTCCCGGGTCTACAGCGATGAATGAATTCATTCAATGCACGCCCCCCCCCCCGGGTGCACGAGTGTTATGAAGCCGGGCTATCGTTCCCCGAGCTCGGCTGAACACTTGCGGCGTCCCCCGGGGGACCTGCACGGCGGTTAGCCCTGGTCCCGCGTCCCGTGTGAACAGCGATGAATGAATTCATTCAATGCACGCCCCCCCCCCGGGTGCACGAGTGTTATGGGTCCCGGCTATCGTTCCCCGAGCTCGGCTGAACACTTGCGGCGTCCCCCGGGGGACCTGCACGGCGGTTAGCCCTGGTCCCGCGTCCCGTGTGAACAGCGATGAATGAATTCATTCAATGCACGCCCCCCCCCGGGTGCACGAGTGTTATGGGTCCCGGCTGGAGATCCGCGAGCTCGGGCTGAACACTTGCTCGTCCCCTGCAGTGTTTTTAGAAGAATTCCCGCAGAAATCGGATTTTTTTGAGCAATTCAAATAAGAGTAACAGCATTTGCATCCCCGGTGTCATAAATATTTTCCACCAGTAGATGGCAGCAGCCCCTAGAATTGGAGTCGGCAACCATTCAAATACTTGAAAAAGTACATTTTAATGAGTTTTTAAGCCAATTTTGGCAGGCTCTCAAAGAATCAGCGAATGTGGTAGGGGGCTGAAAATTGCTACAGAGTACCTGTAGGACATGCAGATAAGTGGTGGAAAAGCACAGGTTGCTGGGCCTTTCGGTTCCGACGCTGCCCCTGTCCTTAAATGCCACTTCTAAGTGCACTGCAGGCCCCTTGAAAAAGTACATTTGGAAGGATTTTGAAGCGATGCAAGCAGGTAGAAACACCATTCCAAGGGCTGTAGTATCAGACTAACAGCCTGTAACTGAGCCCAGGGTTTTTAGAGCGATTCCTACAAAATTCAGCTTTTTTCCCATTCAACTAAGGCGACCGCTGCTTTAAGCCTATGGGTCATTTGTAACAATTTTGGCAGGCTCTCAAAGAATCAGCGAATGTGGTAGGTGGCTGAAAATTGCTACAGAGTACCTGTAGGACATGCAGATAAGTGGTGGAAAAGCACAGGTTGCTGGGCCTTTCGGTTCCGACGCTGCCCCTGTCCTTAAATGCCACTTCTAAGTGCACTGCAGGCCCCTTGAAAAAGTACATTTGGAAGGATTTTGAAGCGATGCAAGCAGGTAGAAACACCATTCCAAGGGCTGTAGTATCAGACTAACAGCCTGTAACTGAGCCCAGGGTTTTTAGAGCGATTCCTACAAAATTCAGCTTTTTTTCCGTTTCTGTTTTTTACGTTTTCTGGTGAAAACGCCTATACGTTTCAATGGGAATCACATTAAAATTAATATTTCAATAACCCCTGGAGCTACCACCTCATACGAGGTATCGTTGGATAGGTATGATTGCAAGCTACAAAACAACACCGCACTCGAGTTTTTATTCGACTGCTACACTAAATAACGACCTTAAATAGGTTTCGTTTACATTTGGCGAAAAAACGTCCCGTTCAGGTTTTTTTTTTTTTTTTTTTTTTTTAATATTTAAATAACCACAGGTGGTATCAATTGAATCAAGGTATGCCTGTAAAGGTATTACTGCGAGCTACAAAACAAGACCTTTAGCACGGAAACGAGTGTGACCCTAACCCTAACCCTGAGTCACACTAGTTTTGATGGGCCACAGATGGAGCTGCGTGCCTGCAACGGAGAGTGGGAGAGCTGGAGAGTGGGAGAGCTGGAGAGTGGGAGAGCTTGGGAGTGGAACGGCACTTGCATCCCAGTCGGATGCTGGGCTTTGGGACGCTCCATCCTTTTCACCGGCCATGGATGCGGCCAGGGCAGGGGGATGGATGCCTGGGACACAAGCCCAGTGCGGGGAGCTGCACGGCGGTTCGCCGGTGCCCCGCGTCCCAGGTGAACAGCGATTAATGAATTAATTAAATGCACGTCCCCCCCGGGTGCACGAGTGTTCTGAGGCCGGGTTGCAGTTCCGCGAGCTCGGGCGTGGGACGGCACTTGCATCCCAGTCGGATGCTGGGCTTTGGGACGCTCCATCCTTTTCACCGGCCATGGATGCGGCCAGGGCAGGGGGATGGATGCCTGGGACACAAGCCCAGTGCGGGGAGCTGCACGGCGGTTCGCCGGTGCCCCGCGTCCCAGGTGAACAGCGATTAATGAATTAATTAAATGCACGTCCCCCCCGGGTGCACGAGTGTTCTGAGGCCGGGTTGCAGTTCCGCGAGCTCGGGCGTGGGACGGCACTTGCATCCCAGTCGGATGCTGGGCTTTGGGACGCTCCATCCTTTTCACCGGCCATGGATGCGGCCAGGGCAGGGGGATGGATGCCTGGGACACAAGCCCAGTGCGGGGAGCTGCACGGCGGTTCGCCGGTGCCCCGCGTCCCAGGTGAACAGCGATTAATGAATTAATTAAATGCACGTCCCCCCCGGGTGCACGAGTGTTCTGAGGCCGGGTTGCAGTTCCGCGAGCTCGGGCGTGGGACGGCACTTGCATCCCAGTCGGATGCTGGGCTTTGGGACGCTCCATCCTTTTCACCGGCCATGGATGCGGCCAGGGCAGGGGGATGGATGCCTGGGACACAAGCCCAGTGCGGGGAGCTGCACGGCGGTTCGCCGGTGCCCCGCGTCCCAGGTGAACAGCGATTAATGAATTAATTAAATGCACGTCCCCCCCGGGTGCACGAGTGTTCTGAGGCCGGGTTGCAGTTCCGCGAGCTCGGGCGTGGGACGGCACTTGCATCCCAGTCGGATGCTGGGCTTTGGGACGCTCCATCCTTTTCACCGGCCATGGATGCGGCCAGGGCAGGGGGATGGATGCCTGGGACACAAGCCCAGTGCGGGGACCTGCACTGCGGTTAGCCCTGGTCCCGCGTCCCGTGTGAACAGCGATGAATGAATTCATTCAATGCACGCCCCCCCCCCGGGTGCACGAGTGTTATGAAGCCGGGCTATCGTTCCCCGAGCTCGGCTGAACACTTGCGGCGTCCCCCGGGGGACCTGCACGGCGGTTAGCCCTGGTCCCGCGTCCCGTGTGAACAGCGATGAATGAATTCATTCAATGCACGCCCCCCCCCGGGTGCACGAGTGTTATGGGTCCCGGCTGGAGATCCGCGAGCTCGGCTGAACACCTGCGCAAGCGCCGCTGCGGAGACCCGTTAGAAGCAGCCCCGAAGGCCAGCGAAAATAGCCGAGAGTTAAGCCCCTCCCCGCCGTGGCTTCGTCAGCCACTCGCCGCTTCAAGAGGGACGGGCCTCTGGTCATGTCATGTCATAAATCACATGACCAGAGGCCCGCCCATCCTGACGTTGCGGAAGTTTGCCGAAGACACAGCGGGGAGAGGCTTAACTCTCGGCTATTTTCGGACCCGGCGAGAAGGCAGCAGGACGCTCTATTCACGGCTAACTCCCCGCGGTCCCCTCTGACCGATCGGAGCCGGTTTAGCGCTCCAGGCAGTCGGATACTTTAGCGCCTCAGCAGCGGGGGCGACGACCTCTAACATTCCCCGGGGAGCTGCCCGAGTGTAAGGCCGGGACCCCCGTCTGCTGGGGGAAAAAAATACCTGCACGTCCCCCCCCGTGTGCACGGGTGTTATGAGCTCGGGCTGAACACTTGCTCGTCCCCCCCGCCCCCGGGGAGCTGCACGGCGGAACAGCGATGAATGAATTCATTAAATGCACTTTCCCCCCGGGTGCACGAGTGTTATGGGTCCCGGCTGGAGATCCGCGAGCTCGGCTGAACACTTGCGGCGTCCCCCGGGGGACCTGCACGGCGGTTAGCCCTGGTCCCGCGTCCCGTGTGAACAGCGATGAATGAATTCATTCAATGCACGCCCCCCCCCGGGTGCACGAGTGTTATGAAGCCGGGCTATCGTTCCCCGAGCTCGGCTGAACACTTGCGGCGGTTAGCCCTGGTCCCGCGTCCCGGGTCTACAGCGATGAATGAATTCATTCAATGCACGCCCCCCCCCCCGGGTGCACGAGTGTTATGAAGCCGGGCTATCGTTCCCCGAGCTCGGCTGAACACTTGCGGCGTCCCCCGGGGGACCTGCACGGCGGTTAGCCCTGGTCCCGCGTCCCGTGTGAACAGCGATGAATGAATTCATTCAATGCACGCCCCCCCCCGGGTGCACGAGTGTTATGAAGCCGGGCTATCGTTCCCCGAGCTCGGCTGAACACTTGCGGCGGTTAGCCCTGGTCCCGCGTCCCGGGTCTACAGCGATGAATGAATTCATTCAATGCACGCCCCCCCCCCCCGGGTGCACGAGTGTTATGAAGCCGGGCTATCGTTCCCCGAGCTCGGCTGAACACTTGCGGCGTCCCCCGGGGGACCTGCACGGCGGTTAGCCCTGGTCCCGCGTCCCGTGTGAACAGCGATGAATGAATTCATTCAATGCACGCCCCCCCCCGGGTGCACGAGTGTTATGAAGCCGGGCTATCGTTCCCCGAGCTCGGCTGAACACTTGCGGCGGTTAGCCCTGGTCCCGCGTCCCGGGTCTACAGCGATGAATGAATTCATTCAATGCACGCCCCCCCCCCGGGTGCACGAGTGTTATGAAGCCGGGCTATCGTTCCCCGAGCTCGGCTGAACACTTGCGGCGTCCCCCGGGGGACCTGCACGGCGGTTAGCCCTGGTCCCGCGTCCCGTGTGAACAGCGATGAATGAATTCATTCAATGCACGCCCCCCCCCGGGTGCACGAGTGTTATGAAGCCGGGCTATCGTTCCCCGAGCTCGGCTGAACACTTGCGGCGGTTAGCCCTGGTCCCGCGTCCCGGGTCTACAGCGATGAATGAATTCATTCAATGCACGCCCCCCCCCCCGGGTGCACGAGTGTTATGAAGCCGGGCTATCGTTCCCCGAGCTCGGCTGAACACTTGCGGCGTCCCCCGGGGGACCTGCACGGCGGTTAGCCCTGGTCCCGCGTCCCGTGTGAACAGCGATGAATGAATTCATTCAATGCACGCCCCCCCCCGGGTGCACGAGTGTTATGAAGCCGGGCTATCGTTCCCCGAGCTCGGCTGAACACTTGCGGCGGTTAGCCCTGGTCCCGCGTCCCGGGTCTACAGCGATGAATGAATTCATTCAATGCACGCCCCCCCCCCCGGGTGCACGAGTGTTATGAAGCCGGGCTATCGTTCCCCGAGCTCGGCTGAACACTTGCGGCGTCCCCCGGGGGACCTGCACGGCGGTTAGCCCTGGTCCCGCGTCCCGTGTGAACAGCGATGAATGAATTCATTCAATGCACGCCCCCCCCCGGGTGCACGAGTGTTATGGGTCCCGGCTATCGTTCCCCGAGCTCGGCTGAACACTTGCGGCGTCCCCCGGGGGACCTGCACGGCGGTTAGCCCTGGTCCCGCGTCCCGTGTGAACAGCGATGAATGAATTCATTCAATGCACGCCCCCCCCCGGGTGCACGAGTGTTATGGGTCCCGGCTGGAGATCCGCGAGCTCGGGCTGAACACTTGCTCGTCCCCTGCAGTGTTTTTAGAAGAATTCCCGCAGAAATCGGATTTTTTTGAGCAATTCAAATAAGAGTAACAGCATTTGCATCCCCGGTGTCATAAATATTTTCCACCAGTAGATGGCAGCAGCCCCTAGAATTGGAGTCGGCAACCATTCAAATACTTGAAAAAGTACATTTTAATGAGTTTTTAAGCCAATTTTGGCAGGCTCTCAAAGAATCAGCGAATGTGGTAGGGGGCTGAAAATTGCTACAGAGTACCTGTAGGACATGCAGATAAGTGGTGGAAAAGCACAGGTTGCTGGGCCTTTCGGTTCCGACGCTGCCCCTGTCCTTAAATGCCACTTCTAAGTGCACTGCAGGCCCCTTGAAAAAGTACATTTGGAAGGATTTTGAAGCGATGCAAGCAGGTAGAAACACCATTCCAAGGGCTGTAGTATCAGACTAACAGCCTGTAACTGAGCCCAGGGTTTTTAGAGCGATTCCTACAAAATTCAGCTTTTTTCCCATTCAACTAAGGCGACCGCTGCTTTAAGCCTATGGGTCATTTGTAACAATTTTGGCAGGCTCTCAAAGAATCAGCGAATGTGGTAGGTGGCTGAAAATTGCTACAGAGTACCTGTAGGACATGCAGATAAGTGGTGGAAAAGCACAGGTTGCTGGGCCTTTCGGTTCCGACGCTGCCCCTGTCCTTAAATGCCACTTCTAAGTGCACTGCAGGCCCCTTGAAAAAGTACATTTGGAAGGATTTTGAAGCGATGCAAGCAGGTAGAAACACCATTCCAAGGGCTGTAGTATCAGACTAACAGCCTGTAACTGAGCCCAGGGTTTTTAGAGCGATTCCTACAAAATTCAGCTTTTTTCCGTTTCTGTTTTTTACGTTTTCTGGTGAAAACGCCTATACGTTTCAATGGGAATCACATTAAAATTAATATTTCAATAACCCCTGGAGCTACCACCTCATACGAGGTATCGTTGGATAGGTATGATTGCAAGCTACAAAACAACACCGCACTCGAGTTTTTATTCGACTGCTACACTAAATAACGACCTTAAATAGGTTTCGTTTACATTTGGCGAAAAAACGTCCCGTTCAGGTTTTTTTTTTTTTTTTTTTTTTTTTAATATTTAAATAACCACAGGTGGTATCAATTGAATCAAGGTATGCCTGTAAAGGTATTACTGCGAGCTACAAAACAAGACCTTTAGCACGGAAACGAGTGTGACCCTAACCCTAACCCTGAGTCACACTAGTTTTGATGGGCCACAGATGGAGCTGCGTGCCTGCAACGGAGAGTGGGAGAGCTGGAGAGTGGGAGAGCTGGAGAGTGGGAGAGCTTGGGAGTGGAACGGCACTTGCATCCCAGTCGGATGCTGGGCTTTGGGACGCTCCATCCTTTTCACCGGCCATGGATGCGGCCAGGGCAGGGGGATGGATGCCTGGGACACAAGCCCAGTGCGGGGAGCTGCACGGCGGTTCGCCGGTGCCCCGCGTCCCAGGTGAACAGCGATTAATGAATTAATTAAATGCACGTCCCCCCCGGGTGCACGAGTGTTCTGAGGCCGGGTTGCAGTTCCGCGAGCTCGGGCGTGGGACGGCACTTGCATCCCAGTCGGATGCTGGGCTTTGGGACGCTCCATCCTTTTCACCGGCCATGGATGCGGCCAGGGCAGGGGGATGGATGCCTGGGACACAAGCCCAGTGCGGGGAGCTGCACGGCGGTTCGCCGGTGCCCCGCGTCCCAGGTGAACAGCGATTAATGAATTAATTAAATGCACGTCCCCCCCGGGTGCACGAGTGTTCTGAGGCCGGGTTGCAGTTCCGCGAGCTCGGGCGTGGGACGGCACTTGCATCCCAGTCGGATGCTGGGCTTTGGGACGCTCCATCCTTTTCACCGGCCATGGATGCGGCCAGGGCAGGGGGATGGATGCCTGGGACACAAGCCCAGTGCGGGGAGCTGCACGGCGGTTCGCCGGTGCCCCGCGTCCCAGGTGAACAGCGATTAATGAATTAATTAAATGCACGTCCCCCCCGGGTGCACGAGTGTTCTGAGGCCGGGTTGCAGTTCCGCGAGCTCGGGCGTGGGACGGCACTTGCATCCCAGTCGGATGCTGGGCTTTGGGACGCTCCATCCTTTTCACCGGCCATGGATGCGGCCAGGGCAGGGGGATGGATGCCTGGGACACAAGCCCAGTGCGGGGAGCTGCACGGCGGTTCGCCGGTGCCCCGCGTCCCAGGTGAACAGCGATTAATGAATTAATTAAATGCACGTCCCCCCCGGGTGCACGAGTGTTCTGAGGCCGGGTTGCAGTTCCGCGAGCTCGGGCGTGGGACGGCACTTGCATCCCAGTCGGATGCTGGGCTTTGGGACGCTCCATCCTTTTCACCGGCCATGGATGCGGCCAGGGCAGGGGGATGGATGCCTGGGACACAAGCCCAGTGCGGGGACCTGCACTGCGGTTAGCCCTGGTCCCGCGTCCCGTGTGAACAGCGATGAATGAATTCATTCAATGCACGCCCCCCCCCCGGGTGCACGAGTGTTATGAAGCCGGGCTATCGTTCCCCGAGCTCGGCTGAACACTTGCGGCGTCCCCCGGGGGACCTGCACGGCGGTTAGCCCTGGTCCCGCGTCCCGTGTGAACAGCGATGAATGAATTCATTCAATGCACGCCCCCCCCCGGGTGCACGAGTGTTATGGGTCCCGGCTGGAGATCCGCGAGCTCGGCTGAACACCTGCGCAAGCGCCGCTGCGGAGACCCGTTAGAAGCAGCCCCGAAGGCCAGCGAAAATAGCCGAGAGTTAAGCCCCTCCCCGCCGTGGCTTCGTCAGCCACTCGCCGCTTCAAGAGGGACGGGCCTCTGGTCATGTCATGTCATAAATCACATGACCAGAGGCCCGCCCATCCTGACGTTGCGGAAGTTTGCCGAAGACACAGCGGGGAGAGGCTTAACTCTCGGCTATTTTCGGACCCGGCGAGAAGGCAGCAGGACGCTCTATTCACGGCTAACTCCCCGCGGTCCCCTCTGACCGATCGGAGCCGGTTTAGCGCTCCAGGCAGTCGGATACTTTAGCGCCTCAGCAGCGGGGGCGACGACCTCTAACATTCCCCGGGGAGCTGCCCGAGTGTAAGGCCGGGACCCCCGTCTGCTGGGGGAAAAAAATACCTGCACGTCCCCCCCCGTGTGCACGGGTGTTATGAGCTCGGGCTGAACACTTGCTCGTCCCCCCCGCCCCCGGGGAGCTGCACGGCGGAACAGCGATGAATGAATTCATTAAATGCACTTTCCCCCCGGGTGCACGAGTGTTATGGGTCCCGGCTGGAGATCCGCGAGCTCGGCTGAACACTTGCGGCGTCCCCCGGGGGACCTGCACGGCGGTTAGCCCTGGTCCCGCGTCCCGTGTGAACAGCGATGAATGAATTCATTCAATGCACGCCCCCCCCCGGGTGCACGAGTGTTATGAAGCCGGGCTATCGTTCCCCGAGCTCGGCTGAACACTTGCGGCGGTTAGCCCTGGTCCCGCGTCCCGGGTCTACAGCGATGAATGAATTCATTCAATGCACGCCCCCCCCCCCGGGTGCACGAGTGTTATGAAGCCGGGCTATCGTTCCCCGAGCTCGGCTGAACACTTGCGGCGTCCCCCGGGGGACCTGCACGGCGGTTAGCCCTGGTCCCGCGTCCCGTGTGAACAGCGATGAATGAATTCATTCAATGCACGCCCCCCCCCGGGTGCACGAGTGTTATGAAGCCGGGCTATCGTTCCCCGAGCTCGGCTGAACACTTGCGGCGGTTAGCCCTGGTCCCGCGTCCCGGGTCTACAGCGATGAATGAATTCATTCAATGCACGCCCCCCCCCCCGGGTGCACGAGTGTTATGAAGCCGGGCTATCGTTCCCCGAGCTCGGCTGAACACTTGCGGCGTCCCCCGGGGGACCTGCACGGCGGTTAGCCCTGGTCCCGCGTCCCGTGTGAACAGCGATGAATGAATTCATTCAATGCACGCCCCCCCCCGGGTGCACGAGTGTTATGAAGCCGGGCTATCGTTCCCCGAGCTCGGCTGAACACTTGCGGCGGTTAGCCCTGGTCCCGCGTCCCGGGTCTACAGCGATGAATGAATTCATTCAATGCACGCCCCCCCCCCGGGTGCACGAGTGTTATGAAGCCGGGCTATCGTTCCCCGAGCTCGGCTGAACACTTGCGGCGTCCCCCGGGGGACCTGCACGGCGGTTAGCCCTGGTCCCGCGTCCCGTGTGAACAGCGATGAATGAATTCATTCAATGCACGCCCCCCCCCGGGTGCACGAGTGTTATGAAGCCGGGCTATCGTTCCCCGAGCTCGGCTGAACACTTGCGGCGGTTAGCCCTGGTCCCGCGTCCCGGGTCTACAGCGATGAATGAATTCATTCAATGCACGCCCCCCCCCCCGGGTGCACGAGTGTTATGAAGCCGGGCTATCGTTCCCCGAGCTCGGCTGAACACTTGCGGCGTCCCCCGGGGGACCTGCACGGCGGTTAGCCCTGGTCCCGCGTCCCGTGTGAACAGCGATGAATGAATTCATTCAATGCACGCCCCCCCCCGGGTGCACGAGTGTTATGAAGCCGGGCTATCGTTCCCCGAGCTCGGCTGAACACTTGCGGCGGTTAGCCCTGGTCCCGCGTCCCGGGTCTACAGCGATGAATGAATTCATTCAATGCACGCCCCCCCCCCGGGTGCACGAGTGTTATGAAGCCGGGCTATCGTTCCCCGAGCTCGGCTGAACACTTGCGGCGTCCCCCGGGGGACCTGCACGGCGGTTAGCCCTGGTCCCGCGTCCCGTGTGAACAGCGATGAATGAATTCATTCAATGCACGCCCCCCCCCGGGTGCACGAGTGTTATGGGTCCCGGCTATCGTTCCCCGAGCTCGGCTGAACACTTGCGGCGTCCCCCGGGGGACCTGCACGGCGGTTAGCCCTGGTCCCGCGTCCCGTGTGAACAGCGATGAATGAATTCATTCAATGCACGCCCCCCCCCCGGGTGCACGAGTGTTATGGGTCCCGGCTGGAGATCCGCGAGCTCGGGCTGAACACTTGCTCGTCCCCTGCAGTGTTTTTAGAAGAATTCCCGCAGAAATCGGATTTTTTTGAGCAATTCAAATAAGAGTAACAGCATTTGCATCCCCGGTGTCATAAATATTTTCCACCAGTAGATGGCAGCAGCCCCTAGAATTGGAGTCGGCAACCATTCAAATACTTGAAAAAGTACATTTTAATGAGTTTTTAAGCCAATTTTGGCAGGCTCTCAAAGAATCAGCGAATGTGGTAGGGGGCTGAAAATTGCTACAGAGTACCTGTAGGACATGCAGATAAGTGGTGGAAAAGCACAGGTTGCTGGGCCTTTCGGTTCCGACGCTGCCCCTGTCCTTAAATGCCACTTCTAAGTGCACTGCAGGCCCCTTGAAAAAGTACATTTGGAAGGATTTTGAAGCGATGCAAGCAGGTAGAAACACCATTCCAAGGGCTGTAGTATCAGACTAACAGCCTGTAACTGAGCCCAGGGTTTTTAGAGCGATTCCTACAAAATTCAGCTTTTTTCCCATTCAACTAAGGCGACCGCTGCTTTAAGCCTATGGGTCATTTGTAACAATTTTGGCAGGCTCTCAAAGAATCAGCGAATGTGGTAGGTGGCTGAAAATTGCTACAGAGTACCTGTAGGACATGCAGATAAGTGGTGGAAAAGCACAGGTTGCTGGGCCTTTCGGTTCCGACGCTGCCCCTGTCCTTAAATGCCACTTCTAAGTGCACTGCAGGCCCCTTGAAAAAGTACATTTGGAAGGATTTTGAAGCGATGCAAGCAGGTAGAAACACCATTCCAAGGGCTGTAGTATCAGACTAACAGCCTGTAACTGAGCCCAGGGTTTTTAGAGCGATTCCTACAAAATTCAGCTTTTTTCCGTTTCTGTTTTTTACGTTTTCTGGTGAAAACGCCTATACGTTTCAATGGGAATCACATTAAAATTAATATTTCAATAACCCCTGGAGCTACCACCTCATACGAGGTATCGTTGGATAGGTATGATTGCAAGCTACAAAACAACACCGCACTCGAGTTTTTATTCGACTGCTACACTAAATAACGACCTTAAATAGGTTTCGTTTACATTTGGCGAAAAAACGTCCCGTTCAGGTTTTTTTTTTTTTTTTTTTTTTTTAATATTTAAATAACCACAGGTGGTATCAATTGAATCAAGGTATGCCTGTAAAGGTATTACTGCGAGCTACAAAACAAGACCTTTAGCACGGAAACGAGTGTGACCCTAACCCTAACCCTAACCCTAACCCTAACCCTAACCCTAACCCTAACCCTAACCCTAACCCTAAACCCTAACCCTAACCCTAACCCTAACCCTAACCCTAACCCTAACCCTAACCCTAACCCTAACCCTAACCCTGAGTCACACTAGTTTTGATGGGCCACAGATGGAGCTGCGTGCCTGCAACGGAGAGTGGGAGAGCTGGAGAGTGGGAGAGCTGGAGAGTGGGAGAGCTTGGGAGTGGAACGGCACTTGCATCCCAGTCGGATGCTGGGCTTTGGGACGCTCCATCCTTTTCACCGGCCATGGATGCGGCCAGGGCAGGGGGATGGATGCCTGGGACACAAGCCCAGTGCGGGGAGCTGCACGGCGGTTCGCCGGTGCCCCGCGTCCCAGGTGAACAGCGATTAATGAATTAATTAAATGCACGTCCCCCCCGGGTGCACGAGTGTTCTGAGGCCGGGTTGCAGTTCCGCGAGCTCGGGCGTGGGACGGCACTTGCATCCCAGTCGGATGCTGGGCTTTGGGACGCTCCATCCTTTTCACCGGCCATGGATGCGGCCAGGGCAGGGGGATGGATGCCTGGGACACAAGCCCAGTGCGGGGAGCTGCACGGCGGTTCGCCGGTGCCCCGCGTCCCAGGTGAACAGCGATTAATGAATTAATTAAATGCACGTCCCCCCCGGGTGCACGAGTGTTCTGAGGCCGGGTTGCAGTTCCGCGAGCTCGGGCGTGGGACGGCACTTGCATCCCAGTCGGATGCTGGGCTTTGGGACGCTCCATCCTTTTCACCGGCCATGGATGCGGCCAGGGCAGGGGGATGGATGCCTGGGACACAAGCCCAGTGCGGGGAGCTGCACGGCGGTTCGCCGGTGCCCCGCGTCCCAGGTGAACAGCGATTAATGAATTAATTAAATGCACGTCCCCCCCGGGTGCACGAGTGTTCTGAGGCCGGGTTGCAGTTCCGCGAGCTCGGGCGTGGGACGGCACTTGCATCCCAGTCGGATGCTGGGCTTTGGGACGCTCCATCCTTTTCACCGGCCATGGATGCGGCCAGGGCAGGGGGATGGATGCCTGGGACACACGCATTCCTCGTTAGTATAGTGGTCAGTATCCCCGCCTGTCACGCGGGAGACCCGGGTTCAATTCCCCGACGGGGAGATTTTTTCTACAACACAACTTGGAATCTCTAAAAATTACAGGGCTGGAGAGGAACCAGAACTGGACAATCGGAGAAAGGAAATGGAGAGAAAAAGACTGGATCAACAAACTACAAACAACTTTCCCGCTAGGCCTGAACATTAGAATCTCCACGATAGACCTACACTAGAAAAGGAGCTCCAAAACAAAAAAAACAAAGAAAGAAATCCAAAAAGAGCCAGATGGCCAGTGCATCTTTCTTTCCCTGAAAAACCAACCAAGTGTGGAGTTCTCAGGGAAACAAAGTTCCTACCTAACCCTAACCCTAACCCTAACCCTAACCCTAACCCTAACCCTAACCCTAACCCTAACCCTAACCCTAACCCTGAGTCACACTAGTTTTGATGGGCCACAGATGGAGCTGCGTGCCTGCAACGGAGAGTGGGAGAGCTGGAGAGTGGGAGAGCTGGAGAGTGGGAGAGCTTGGGAGTGGAACGGCACTTGCATCCCAGTCGGATGCTGGGCTTTGGGACGCTCCATCCTTTTCACCGGCCATGGATGCGGCCAGGGCAGGGGGATGGATGCCTGGGACACAAGCCCAGTGCGGGGAGCTGCACGGCGGTTCGCCGGTGCCCCGCGTCCCAGGTGAACAGCGATTAATGAATTAATTAAATGCACGTCCCCCCCGGGTGCACGAGTGTTCTGAGGCCGGGTTGCAGTTCCGCGAGCTCGGGCGTGGGACGGCACTTGCATCCCAGTCGGATGCTGGGCTTTGGGACGCTCCATCCTTTTCACCGGCCATGGATGCGGCCAGGGCAGGGGGATGGATGCCTGGGACACAAGCCCAGTGCGGGGAGCTGCACGGCGGTTCGCCGGTGCCCCGCGTCCCAGGTGAACAGCGATTAATGAATTAATTAAATGCACGTCCCCCCCGGGTGCACGAGTGTTCTGAGGCCGGGTTGCAGTTCCGCGAGCTCGGGCGTGGGACGGCACTTGCATCCCAGTCGGATGCTGGGCTTTGGGACGCTCCATCCTTTTCACCGGCCATGGATGCGGCCAGGGCAGGGGGATGGATGCCTGGGACACAAGCCCAGTGCGGGGAGCTGCACGGCGGTTCGCCGGTGCCCCGCGTCCCAGGTGAACAGCGATTAATGAATTAATTAAATGCACGTCCCCCCCGGGTGCACGAGTGTTCTGAGGCCGGGTTGCAGTTCCGCGAGCTCGGGCGTGGGACGGCACTTGCATCCCAGTCGGATGCTGGGCTTTGGGACGCTCCATCCTTTTCACCGGCCATGGATGCGGCCAGGGCAGGGGGATGGATGCCTGGGACACAAGCCCAGTGCGGGGAGCTGCACGGCGGTTCGCCGGTGCCCCGCGTCCCAGGTGAACAGCGATTAATGAATTAATTAAATGCACGTCCCCCCCGGGTGCACGAGTGTTCTGAGGCCGGGTTGCAGTTCCGCGAGCTCGGGCGTGGGACGGCACTTGCATCCCAGTCGGATGCTGGGCTTTGGGACGCTCCATCCTTTTCACCGGCCATGGATGCGGCCAGGGCAGGGGGATGGATGCCTGGGACACAAGCCCAGTGCGGGGACCTGCACTGCGGTTAGCCCTGGTCCCGCGTCCCGTGTGAACAGCGATGAATGAATTCATTCAATGCACGCCCCCCCCCCGGGTGCACGAGTGTTATGAAGCCGGGCTATCGTTCCCCGAGCTCGGCTGAACACTTGCGGCGTCCCCCGGGGGACCTGCACGGCGGTTAGCCCTGGTCCCGCGTCCCGTGTGAACAGCGATGAATGAATTCATTCAATGCACGCCCCCCCCCGGGTGCACGAGTGTTATGGGTCCCGGCTGGAGATCCGCGAGCTCGGCTGAACACCTGCGCAAGCGCCGCTGCGGAGACCCGTTAGAAGCAGCCCCGAAGGCCAGCGAAAATAGCCGAGAGTTAAGCCCCTCCCCGCCGTGGCTTCGTCAGCCACTCGCCGCTTCAAGAGGGACGGGCCTCTGGTCATGTCATGTCATAAATCACATGACCAGAGGCCCGCCCATCCTGACGTTGCGGAAGTTTGCCGAAGACACAGCGGGGAGAGGCTTAACTCTCGGCTATTTTCGGACCCGGCGAGAAGGCAGCAGGACGCTCTATTCACGGCTAACTCCCCGCGGTCCCCTCTGACCGATCGGAGCCGGTTTAGCGCTCCAGGCAGTCGGATACTTTAGCGCCTCAGCAGCGGGGGCGACGACCTCTAACATTCCCCGGGGAGCTGCCCGAGTGTAAGGCCGGGACCCCCGTCTGCTGGGGGAAAAAAATACCTGCACGTCCCCCCCCGTGTGCACGGGTGTTATGAGCTCGGGCTGAACACTTGCTCGTCCCCCCCGCCCCCGGGGAGCTGCACGGCGGAACAGCGATGAATGAATTCATTAAATGCACTTTCCCCCCGGGTGCACGAGTGTTATGGGTCCCGGCTGGAGATCCGCGAGCTCGGCTGAACACTTGCGGCGTCCCCCGGGGGACCTGCACGGCGGTTAGCCCTGGTCCCGCGTCCCGTGTGAACAGCGATGAATGAATTCATTCAATGCACGCCCCCCCCCGGGTGCACGAGTGTTATGAAGCCGGGCTATCGTTCCCCGAGCTCGGCTGAACACTTGCGGCGGTTAGCCCTGGTCCCGCGTCCCGGGTCTACAGCGATGAATGAATTCATTCAATGCACGCCCCCCCCCCCGGGTGCACGAGTGTTATGAAGCCGGGCTATCGTTCCCCGAGCTCGGCTGAACACTTGCGGCGTCCCCCGGGGGACCTGCACGGCGGTTAGCCCTGGTCCCGCGTCCCGTGTGAACAGCGATGAATGAATTCATTCAATGCACGCCCCCCCCCGGGTGCACGAGTGTTATGAAGCCGGGCTATCGTTCCCCGAGCTCGGCTGAACACTTGCGGCGGTTAGCCCTGGTCCCGCGTCCCGGGTCTACAGCGATGAATGAATTCATTCAATGCACGCCCCCCCCCCCGGGTGCACGAGTGTTATGAAGCCGGGCTATCGTTCCCCGAGCTCGGCTGAACACTTGCGGCGTCCCCCGGGGGACCTGCACGGCGGTTAGCCCTGGTCCCGCGTCCCGTGTGAACAGCGATGAATGAATTCATTCAATGCACGCCCCCCCCCGGGTGCACGAGTGTTATGAAGCCGGGCTATCGTTCCCCGAGCTCGGCTGAACACTTGCGGCGGTTAGCCCTGGTCCCGCGTCCCGGGTCTACAGCGATGAATGAATTCATTCAATGCACGCCCCCCCCCCGGGTGCACGAGTGTTATGAAGCCGGGCTATCGTTCCCCGAGCTCGGCTGAACACTTGCGGCGTCCCCCGGGGGACCTGCACGGCGGTTAGCCCTGGTCCCGCGTCCCGTGTGAACAGCGATGAATGAATTCATTCAATGCACGCCCCCCCCCGGGTGCACGAGTGTTATGAAGCCGGGCTATCGTTCCCCGAGCTCGGCTGAACACTTGCGGCGGTTAGCCCTGGTCCCGCGTCCCGGGTCTACAGCGATGAATGAATTCATTCAATGCACGCCCCCCCCCCCGGGTGCACGAGTGTTATGAAGCCGGGCTATCGTTCCCCGAGCTCGGCTGAACACTTGCGGCGTCCCCCGGGGGACCTGCACGGCGGTTAGCCCTGGTCCCGCGTCCCGTGTGAACAGCGATGAATGAATTCATTCAATGCACGCCCCCCCCCGGGTGCACGAGTGTTATGAAGCCGGGCTATCGTTCCCCGAGCTCGGCTGAACACTTGCGGCGGTTAGCCCTGGTCCCGCGTCCCGGGTCTACAGCGATGAATGAATTCATTCAATGCACGCCCCCCCCCCGGGTGCACGAGTGTTATGAAGCCGGGCTATCGTTCCCCGAGCTCGGCTGAACACTTGCGGCGTCCCCCGGGGGACCTGCACGGCGGTTAGCCCTGGTCCCGCGTCCCGTGTGAACAGCGATGAATGAATTCATTCAATGCACGCCCCCCCCCGGGTGCACGAGTGTTATGGGTCCCGGCTATCGTTCCCCGAGCTCGGCTGAACACTTGCGGCGTCCCCCGGGGGACCTGCACGGCGGTTAGCCCTGGTCCCGCGTCCCGTGTGAACAGCGATGAATGAATTCATTCAATGCACGCCCCCCCCCGGGTGCACGAGTGTTATGGGTCCCGGCTGGAGATCCGCGAGCTCGGGCTGAACACTTGCTCGTCCCCTGCAGTGTTTTTAGAAGAATTCCCGCAGAAATCGGATTTTTTTGAGCAATTCAAATAAGAGTAACAGCATTTGCATCCCCGGTGTCATAAATATTTTCCACCAGTAGATGGCAGCAGCCCCTAGAATTGGAGTCGGCAACCATTCAAATACTTGAAAAAGTACATTTTAATGAGTTTTTAAGCCAATTTTGGCAGGCTCTCAAAGAATCAGCGAATGTGGTAGGGGGCTGAAAATTGCTACAGAGTACCTGTAGGACATGCAGATAAGTGGTGGAAAAGCACAGGTTGCTGGGCCTTTCGGTTCCGACGCTGCCCCTGTCCTTAAATGCCACTTCTAAGTGCACTGCAGGCCCCTTGAAAAAGTACATTTGGAAGGATTTTGAAGCGATGCAAGCAGGTAGAAACACCATTCCAAGGGCTGTAGTATCAGACTAACAGCCTGTAACTGAGCCCAGGGTTTTTAGAGCGATTCCTACAAAATTCAGCTTTTTTCCCATTCAACTAAGGCGACCGCTGCTTTAAGCCTATGGGTCATTTGTAACAATTTTGGCAGGCTCTCAAAGAATCAGCGAATGTGGTAGGTGGCTGAAAATTGCTACAGAGTACCTGTAGGACATGCAGATAAGTGGTGGAAAAGCACAGGTTGCTGGGCCTTTCGGTTCCGACGCTGCCCCTGTCCTTAAATGCCACTTCTAAGTGCACTGCAGGCCCCTTGAAAAAGTACATTTGGAAGGATTTTGAAGCGATGCAAGCAGGTAGAAACACCATTCCAAGGGCTGTAGTATCAGACTAACAGCCTGTAACTGAGCCCAGGGTTTTTAGAGCGATTCCTACAAAATTCAGCTTTTTTCCGTTTCTGTTTTTTACGTTTTCTGGTGAAAACGCCTATACGTTTCAATGGGAATCACATTAAAATTAATATTTCAATAACCCCTGGAGCTACCACCTCATACGAGGTATCGTTGGATAGGTATGATTGCAAGCTACAAAACAACACCGCACTCGAGTTTTTATTCGACTGCTACACTAAATAACGACCTTAAATAGGTTTCGTTTACATTTGGCGAAAAAACGTCCCGTTCAGGTTTTTTTTTTTTTTTTTTTTTTTTAATATTTAAATAACCACAGGTGGTATCAATTGAATCAAGGTATGCCTGTAAAGGTATTACTGCGAGCTACAAAACAAGACCTTTAGCACGGAAACGAGTGTGACCCTAACCCTAACCCTGAGTCACACTAGTTTTGATGGGCCACAGATGGAGCTGCGTGCCTGCAACGGAGAGTGGGAGAGCTGGAGAGTGGGAGAGCTGGAGAGTGGGAGAGCTTGGGAGTGGAACGGCACTTGCATCCCAGTCGGATGCTGGGCTTTGGGACGCTCCATCCTTTTCACCGGCCATGGATGCGGCCAGGGCAGGGGGATGGATGCCTGGGACACAAGCCCAGTGCGGGGAGCTGCACGGCGGTTCGCCGGTGCCCCGCGTCCCAGGTGAACAGCGATTAATGAATTAATTAAATGCACGTCCCCCCCGGGTGCACGAGTGTTCTGAGGCCGGGTTGCAGTTCCGCGAGCTCGGGCGTGGGACGGCACTTGCATCCCAGTCGGATGCTGGGCTTTGGGACGCTCCATCCTTTTCACCGGCCATGGATGCGGCCAGGGCAGGGGGATGGATGCCTGGGACACAAGCCCAGTGCGGGGAGCTGCACGGCGGTTCGCCGGTGCCCCGCGTCCCAGGTGAACAGCGATTAATGAATTAATTAAATGCACGTCCCCCCCGGGTGCACGAGTGTTCTGAGGCCGGGTTGCAGTTCCGCGAGCTCGGGCGTGGGACGGCACTTGCATCCCAGTCGGATGCTGGGCTTTGGGACGCTCCATCCTTTTCACCGGCCATGGATGCGGCCAGGGCAGGGGGATGGATGCCTGGGACACAAGCCCAGTGCGGGGAGCTGCACGGCGGTTCGCCGGTGCCCCGCGTCCCAGGTGAACAGCGATTAATGAATTAATTAAATGCACGTCCCCCCCGGGTGCACGAGTGTTCTGAGGCCGGGTTGCAGTTCCGCGAGCTCGGGCGTGGGACGGCACTTGCATCCCAGTCGGATGCTGGGCTTTGGGACGCTCCATCCTTTTCACCGGCCATGGATGCGGCCAGGGCAGGGGGATGGATGCCTGGGACACAAGCCCAGTGCGGGGAGCTGCACGGCGGTTCGCCGGTGCCCCGCGTCCCAGGTGAACAGCGATTAATGAATTAATTAAATGCACGTCCCCCCCGGGTGCACGAGTGTTCTGAGGCCGGGTTGCAGTTCCGCGAGCTCGGGCGTGGGACGGCACTTGCATCCCAGTCGGATGCTGGGCTTTGGGACGCTCCATCCTTTTCACCGGCCATGGATGCGGCCAGGGCAGGGGGATGGATGCCTGGGACACAAGCCCAGTGCGGGGACCTGCACTGCGGTTAGCCCTGGTCCCGCGTCCCGTGTGAACAGCGATGAATGAATTCATTCAATGCACGCCCCCCCCCCGGGTGCACGAGTGTTATGAAGCCGGGCTATCGTTCCCCGAGCTCGGCTGAACACTTGCGGCGTCCCCCGGGGGACCTGCACGGCGGTTAGCCCTGGTCCCGCGTCCCGTGTGAACAGCGATGAATGAATTCATTCAATGCACGCCCCCCCCCGGGTGCACGAGTGTTATGGGTCCCGGCTGGAGATCCGCGAGTTCGGCTGAACACCTGCGCAAGCGCCGCTGCGGAGACCCGTTAGAAGCAGCCCCGAAGGCCAGCGAAAATAGCCGAGAGTTAAGCCCCTCCCCGCCGTGGCTTCGTCAGCCACTCGCCGCTTCAAGAGGGACGGGCCTCTGGTCATGTCATGTCATAAATCACATGACCAGAGGCCCGCCCATCCTGACGTTGCGGAAGTTTGCCGAAGACACAGCGGGGAGAGGCTTAACTCTCGGCTATTTTCGGACCCGGCGAGAAGGCAGCAGGACGCTCTATTCACGGCTAACTCCCCGCGGTCCCCTCTGACCGATCGGAGCCGGTTTAGCGCTCCAGGCAGTCGGATACTTTAGCGCCTCAGCAGCGGGGGCGACGACCTCTAACATTCCCCGGGGAGCTGCCCGAGTGTAAGGCCGGGACCCCCGTCTGCTGGGGGAAAAAAATACCTGCACGTCCCCCCCCGTGTGCACGGGTGTTATGAGCTCGGGCTGAACACTTGCTCGTCCCCCCCGCCCCCGGGGAGCTGCACGGCGGAACAGCGATGAATGAATTCATTAAATGCACTTTCCCCCCGGGTGCACGAGTGTTATGGGTCCCGGCTGGAGATCCGCGAGCTCGGCTGAACACTTGCGGCGTCCCCCGGGGGACCTGCACGGCGGTTAGCCCTGGTCCCGCGTCCCGTGTGAACAGCGATGAATGAATTCATTCAATGCACGCCCCCCCCCGGGTGCACGAGTGTTATGAAGCCGGGCTATCGTTCCCCGAGCTCGGCTGAACACTTGCGGCGGTTAGCCCTGGTCCCGCGTCCCGGGTCTACAGCGATGAATGAATTCATTCAATGCACGCCCCCCCCCCCGGGTGCACGAGTGTTATGAAGCCGGGCTATCGTTCCCCGAGCTCGGCTGAACACTTGCGGCGTCCCCCGGGGGACCTGCACGGCGGTTAGCCCTGGTCCCGCGTCCCGTGTGAACAGCGATGAATGAATTCATTCAATGCACGCCCCCCCCCGGGTGCACGAGTGTTATGAAGCCGGGCTATCGTTCCCCGAGCTCGGCTGAACACTTGCGGCGGTTAGCCCTGGTCCCGCGTCCCGGGTCTACAGCGATGAATGAATTCATTCAATGCACGCCCCCCCCCCCGGGTGCACGAGTGTTATGAAGCCGGGCTATCGTTCCCCGAGCTCGGCTGAACACTTGCGGCGTCCCCCGGGGGACCTGCACGGCGGTTAGCCCTGGTCCCGCGTCCCGTGTGAACAGCGATGAATGAATTCATTCAATGCACGCCCCCCCCCGGGTGCACGAGTGTTATGAAGCCGGGCTATCGTTCCCCGAGCTCGGCTGAACACTTGCGGCGGTTAGCCCTGGTCCCGCGTCCCGGGTCTACAGCGATGAATGAATTCATTCAATGCACGCCCCCCCCCCGGGTGCACGAGTGTTATGAAGCCGGGCTATCGTTCCCCGAGCTCGGCTGAACACTTGCGGCGTCCCCCGGGGGACCTGCACGGCGGTTAGCCCTGGTCCCGCGTCCCGTGTGAACAGCGATGAATGAATTCATTCAATGCACGCCCCCCCCCGGGTGCACGAGTGTTATGAAGCCGGGCTATCGTTCCCCGAGCTCGGCTGAACACTTGCGGCGGTTAGCCCTGGTCCCGCGTCCCGGGTCTACAGCGATGAATGAATTCATTCAATGCACGCCCCCCCCCGGGTGCACGAGTGTTATGAAGCCGGGCTATCGTTCCCCGAGCTCGGCTGAACACTTGCGGCGTCCCCCGGGGGACCTGCACGGCGGTTAGCCCTGGTCCCGCGTCCCGTGTGAACAGCGATGAATGAATTCATTCAATGCACGCCCCCCCCCGGGTGCACGAGTGTTATGAAGCCGGGCTATCGTTCCCCGAGCTCGGCTGAACACTTGCGGCGGTTAGCCCTGGTCCCGCGTCCCGGGTCTACAGCGATGAATGAATTCATTCAATGCACGCCCCCCCCCCGGGTGCACGAGTGTTATGAAGCCGGGCTATCGTTCCCCGAGCTCGGCTGAACACTTGCGGCGTCCCCCGGGGGACCTGCACGGCGGTTAGCCCTGGTCCCGCGTCCCGTGTGAACAGCGATGAATGAATTCATTCAATGCACGCCCCCCCCCGGGTGCACGAGTGTTATGGGTCCCGGCTATCGTTCCCCGAGCTCGGCTGAACACTTGCGGCGTCCCCCGGGGGACCTGCACGGCGGTTAGCCCTGGTCCCGCGTCCCGTGTGAACAGCGATGAATGAATTCATTCAATGCACGCCCCCCCCCGGGTGCACGAGTGTTATGGGTCCCGGCTGGAGATCCGCGAGCTCGGGCTGAACACTTGCTCGTCCCCTGCAGTGTTTTTAGAAGAATTCCCGCAGAAATCGGATTTTTTTGAGCAATTCAAATAAGAGTAACAGCATTTGCATCCCCGGTGTCATAAATATTTTCCACCAGTAGATGGCAGCAGCCCCTAGAATTGGAGTCGGCAACCATTCAAATACTTGAAAAAGTACATTTTAATGAGTTTTTAAGCCAATTTTGGCAGGCTCTCAAAGAATCAGCGAATGTGGTAGGGGGCTGAAAATTGCTACAGAGTACCTGTAGGACATGCAGATAAGTGGTGGAAAAGCACAGGTTGCTGGGCCTTTCGGTTCCGACGCTGCCCCTGTCCTTAAATGCCACTTCTAAGTGCACTGCAGGCCCCTTGAAAAAGTACATTTGGAAGGATTTTGAAGCGATGCAAGCAGGTAGAAACACCATTCCAAGGGCTGTAGTATCAGACTAACAGCCTGTAACTGAGCCCAGGGTTTTTAGAGCGATTCCTACAAAATTCAGCTTTTTTCCCATTCAACTAAGGCGACCGCTGCTTTAAGCCTATGGGTCATTTGTAACAATTTTGGCAGGCTCTCAAAGAATCAGCGAATGTGGTAGGTGGCTGAAAATTGCTACAGAGTACCTGTAGGACATGCAGATAAGTGGTGGAAAAGCACAGGTTGCTGGGCCTTTCGGTTCCGACGCTGCCCCTGTCCTTAAATGCCACTTCTAAGTGCACTGCAGGCCCCTTGAAAAAGTACATTTGGAAGGATTTTGAAGCGATGCAAGCAGGTAGAAACACCATTCCAAGGGCTGTAGTATCAGACTAACAGCCTGTAACTGAGCCCAGGGTTTTTAGAGCGATTCCTACAAAATTCAGCTTTTTTCCGTTTCTGTTTTTTACGTTTTCTGGTGAAAACGCCTATACGTTTCAATGGGAATCACATTAAAATTAATATTTCAATAACCCCTGGAGCTACCACCTCATACGAGGTATCGTTGGATAGGTATGATTGCAAGCTACAAAACAACACCGCACTCGAGTTTTTATTCGACTGCTACACTAAATAACGACCTTAAATAGGTTTCGTTTACATTTGGCGAAAAAACGTCCCGTTCAGGTTTTTTTTTTTTTTTTTTTTTTTTAATATTTAAATAACCACAGGTGGTATCAATTGAATCAAGGTATGCCTGTAAAGGTATTACTGCGAGCTACAAAACAAGACCTTTAGCACGGAAACGAGTGTGACCCTAACCCTAACCCTGAGTCACACTAGTTTTGATGGGCCACAGATGGAGCTGCGTGCCTGCAACGGAGAGTGGGAGAGCTGGAGAGTGGGAGAGCTGGAGAGTGGGAGAGCTTGGGAGTGGAACGGCACTTGCATCCCAGTCGGATGCTGGGCTTTGGGACGCTCCATCCTTTTCACCGGCCATGGATGCGGCCAGGGCAGGGGGATGGATGCCTGGGACACAAGCCCAGTGCGGGGAGCTGCACGGCGGTTCGCCGGTGCCCCGCGTCCCAGGTGAACAGCGATTAATGAATTAATTAAATGCACGTCCCCCCCGGGTGCACGAGTGTTCTGAGGCCGGGTTGCAGTTCCGCGAGCTCGGGCGTGGGACGGCACTTGCATCCCAGTCGGATGCTGGGCTTTGGGACGCTCCATCCTTTTCACCGGCCATGGATGCGGCCAGGGCAGGGGGATGGATGCCTGGGACACAAGCCCAGTGCGGGGAGCTGCACGGCGGTTCGCCGGTGCCCCGCGTCCCAGGTGAACAGCGATTAATGAATTAATTAAATGCACGTCCCCCCCGGGTGCACGAGTGTTCTGAGGCCGGGTTGCAGTTCCGCGAGCTCGGGCGTGGGACGGCACTTGCATCCCAGTCGGATGCTGGGCTTTGGGACGCTCCATCCTTTTCACCGGCCATGGATGCGGCCAGGGCAGGGGGATGGATGCCTGGGACACAAGCCCAGTGCGGGGAGCTGCACGGCGGTTCGCCGGTGCCCCGCGTCCCAGGTGAACAGCGATTAATGAATTAATTAAATGCACGTCCCCCCCGGGTGCACGAGTGTTCTGAGGCCGGGTTGCAGTTCCGCGAGCTCGGGCGTGGGACGGCACTTGCATCCCAGTCGGATGCTGGGCTTTGGGACGCTCCATCCTTTTCACCGGCCATGGATGCGGCCAGGGCAGGGGGATGGATGCCTGGGACACAAGCCCAGTGCGGGGAGCTGCACGGCGGTTCGCCGGTGCCCCGCGTCCCAGGTGAACAGCGATTAATGAATTAATTAAATGCACGTCCCCCCCGGGTGCACGAGTGTTCTGAGGCCGGGTTGCAGTTCCGCGAGCTCGGGCGTGGGACGGCACTTGCATCCCAGTCGGATGCTGGGCTTTGGGACGCTCCATCCTTTTCACCGGCCATGGATGCGGCCAGGGCAGGGGGATGGATGCCTGGGACACAAGCCCAGTGCGGGGACCTGCACTGCGGTTAGCCCTGGTCCCGCGTCCCGTGTGAACAGCGATGAATGAATTCATTCAATGCACGCCCCCCCCCCGGGTGCACGAGTGTTATGAAGCCGGGCTATCGTTCCCCGAGCTCGGCTGAACACTTGCGGCGTCCCCCGGGGGACCTGCACGGCGGTTAGCCCTGGTCCCGCGTCCCGTGTGAACAGCGATGAATGAATTCATTCAATGCACGCCCCCCCCCGGGTGCACGAGTGTTATGGGTCCCGGCTGGAGATCCGCGAGCTCGGCTGAACACCTGCGCAAGCGCCGCTGCGGAGACCCGTTAGAAGCAGCCCCGAAGGCCAGCGAAAATAGCCGAGAGTTAAGCCCCTCCCCGCCGTGGCTTCGTCAGCCACTCGCCGCTTCAAGAGGGACGGGCCTCTGGTCATGTCATGTCATAAATCACATGACCAGAGGCCCGCCCATCCTGACGTTGCGGAAGTTTGCCGAAGACACAGCGGGGAGAGGCTTAACTCTCGGCTATTTTCGGACCCGGCGAGAAGGCAGCAGGACGCTCTATTCACGGCTAACTCCCCGCGGTCCCCTCTGACCGATCGGAGCCGGTTTAGCGCTCCAGGCAGTCGGATACTTTAGCGCCTCAGCAGCGGGGGCGACGACCTCTAACATTCCCCGGGGAGCTGCCCGAGTGTAAGGCCGGGACCCCCGTCTGCTGGGGGAAAAAAATACCTGCACGTCCCCCCCCGTGTGCACGGGTGTTATGAGCTCGGGCTGAACACTTGCTCGTCCCCCCCCGCCCCCGGGGAGCTGCACGGCGGAACAGCGATGAATGAATTCATTAAATGCACTTTCCCCCCGGGTGCACGAGTGTTATGGGTCCCGGCTGGAGATCCGCGAGCTCGGCTGAACACTTGCGGCGTCCCCCGGGGGACCTGCACGGCGGTTAGCCCTGGTCCCGCGTCCCGTGTGAACAGCGATGAATGAATTCATTCAATGCACGCCCCCCCCCGGGTGCACGAGTGTTATGAAGCCGGGCTATCGTTCCCCGAGCTCGGCTGAACACTTGCGGCGGTTAGCCCTGGTCCCGCGTCCCGGGTCTACAGCGATGAATGAATTCATTCAATGCACGCCCCCCCCCCCGGGTGCACGAGTGTTATGAAGCCGGGCTATCGTTCCCCGAGCTCGGCTGAACACTTGCGGCGTCCCCCGGGGGACCTGCACGGCGGTTAGCCCTGGTCCCGCGTCCCGTGTGAACAGCGATGAATGAATTCATTCAATGCACGCCCCCCCCCGGGTGCACGAGTGTTATGAAGCCGGGCTATCGTTCCCCGAGCTCGGCTGAACACTTGCGGCGGTTAGCCCTGGTCCCGCGTCCCGGGTCTACAGCGATGAATGAATTCATTCAATGCACGCCCCCCCCCCCGGGTGCACGAGTGTTATGAAGCCGGGCTATCGTTCCCCGAGCTCGGCTGAACACTTGCGGCGTCCCCCGGGGGACCTGCACGGCGGTTAGCCCTGGTCCCGCGTCCCGTGTGAACAGCGATGAATGAATTCATTCAATGCACGCCCCCCCCCCGGGTGCACGAGTGTTATGAAGCCGGGCTATCGTTCCCCGAGCTCGGCTGAACACTTGCGGCGGTTAGCCCTGGTCCCGCGTCCCGGGTCTACAGCGATGAATGAATTCATTCAATGCACGCCCCCCCCCCGGGTGCACGAGTGTTATGAAGCCGGGCTATCGTTCCCCGAGCTCGGCTGAACACTTGCGGCGTCCCCCGGGGGACCTGCACGGCGGTTAGCCCTGGTCCCGCGTCCCGTGTGAACAGCGATGAATGAATTCATTCAATGCACGCCCCCCCCCGGGTGCACGAGTGTTATGAAGCCGGGCTATCGTTCCCCGAGCTCGGCTGAACACTTGCGGCGGTTAGCCCTGGTCCCGCGTCCCGGGTCTACAGCGATGAATGAATTCATTCAATGCACGCCCCCCCCCCCCGGGTGCACGAGTGTTATGAAGCCGGGCTATCGTTCCCCGAGCTCGGCTGAACACTTGCGGCGTCCCCCGGGGGACCTGCACGGCGGTTAGCCCTGGTCCCGCGTCCCGTGTGAACAGCGATGAATGAATTCATTCAATGCACGCCCCCCCCCCGGGTGCACGAGTGTTATGAAGCCGGGCTATCGTTCCCCGAGCTCGGCTGAACACTTGCGGCGGTTAGCCCTGGTCCCGCGTCCCGGGTCTACAGCGATGAATGAATTCATTCAATGCACGCCCCCCCCCCGGGTGCACGAGTGTTATGAAGCCGGGCTATCGTTCCCCGAGCTCGGCTGAACACTTGCGGCGTCCCCCGGGGGACCTGCACGGCGGTTAGCCCTGGTCCCGCGTCCCGTGTGAACAGCGATGAATGAATTCATTCAATGCACGCCCCCCCCCGGGTGCACGAGTGTTATGGGTCCCGGCTATCGTTCCCCGAGCTCGGCTGAACACTTGCGGCGTCCCCCGGGGGACCTGCACGGCGGTTAGCCCTGGTCCCGCGTCCCGTGTGAACAGCGATGAATGAATTCATTCAATGCACGCCCCCCCCCGGGTGCACGAGTGTTATGGGTCCCGGCTGGAGATCCGCGAGCTCGGGCTGAACACTTGCTCGTCCCCTGCAGTGTTTTTAGAAGAATTCCCGCAGAAATCGGATTTTTTTGAGCAATTCAAATAAGAGTAACAGCATTTGCATCCCCGGTGTCATAAATATTTTCCACCAGTAGATGGCAGCAGCCCCTAGAATTGGAGTCGGCAACCATTCAAATACTTGAAAAAGTACATTTTAATGAGTTTTTTTTAAGCCAATTTTGGCAGGCTCTCAAAGAATCAGCGAATGTGGTAGGGGGCTGAAAATTGCTACAGAGTACCTGTAGGACATGCAGATAAGTGGTGGAAAAGCACAGGTTGCTGGGCCTTTCGGTTCCGACGCTGCCCCTGTCCTTAAATGCCACTTCTAAGTGCACTGCAGGCCCCTTGAAAAAGTACATTTGGAAGGATTTTGAAGCGATGCAAGCAGGTAGAAACACCATTCCAAGGGCTGTAGTATCAGACTAACAGCCTGTAACTGAGCCCAGGGTTTTTAGAGCGATTCCTACAAAATTCAGCTTTTTTTCCCATTCAACTAAGGCGACCGCTGCTTTAAGCCTATGGGTCATTTGTAACAATTTTGGCAGGCTCTCAAAGAATCAGCGAATGTGGTAGGTGGCTGAAAATTGCTACAGAGTACCTGTAGGACATGCAGATAAGTGGTGGAAAAGCACAGGTTGCTGGGCCTTTCGGTTCCGACGCTGCCCCTGTCCTTAAATGCCACTTCTAAGTGCACTGCAGGCCCCTTGAAAAAGTACATTTGGAAGGATTTTGAAGCGATGCAAGCAGGTAGAAACACCATTCCAAGGGCTGTAGTATCAGACTAACAGCCTGTAACTGAGCCCAGGGTTTTTAGAGCGATTCCTACAAAATTCAGCTTTTTTCCGTTTCTGTTTTTTTACGTTTTCTGGTGAAAACGCCTATACGTTTCAATGGGAATCACATTAAAATTAATATTTCAATAACCCCTGGAGCTACCACCTCATACGAGGTATCGTTGGATAGGTATGATTGCAAGCTACAAAACAACACCGCACTCGAGTTTTTATTCGACTGCTACACTAAATAACGACCTTAAATAGGTTTCGTTTACATTTGGCGAAAAAAACGTCCCGTTCAGGTTTTTTTTTTTTTTTTTTTTTTTTTAATATTTAAATAACCACAGGTGGTATCAATTGAATCAAGGTATGCCTGTAAAGGTATTACTGCGAGCTACAAAACAAGACCTTTAGCACGGAAACGAGTGTGACCCTAACCCTAACCCTGAGTCACACTAGTTTTGATGGGCCACAGATGGAGCTGCGTGCCTGCAACGGAGAGTGGGAGAGCTGGAGAGTGGGAGAGCTGGAGAGTGGGAGAGCTTGGGAGTGGAACGGCACTTGCATCCCAGTCGGATGCTGGGCTTTGGGACGCTCCATCCTTTTCACCGGCCATGGATGCGGCCAGGGCAGGGGGATGGATGCCTGGGACACAAGCCCAGTGCGGGGAGCTGCACGGCGGTTCGCCGGTGCCCCCGCGTCCCAGGTGAACAGCGATTAATGAATTAATTAAATGCACGTCCCCCCCGGGTGCACGAGTGTTCTGAGGCCGGGTTGCAGTTCCGCGAGCTCGGGCGTGGGACGGCACTTGCATCCCAGTCGGATGCTGGGCTTTGGGACGCTCCATCCTTTTCACCGGCCATGGATGCGGCCAGGGCAGGGGGATGGATGCCTGGGACACAAGCCCAGTGCGGGGAGCTGCACGGCGGTTCGCCGGTGCCCCCGCGTCCCAGGTGAACAGCGATTAATGAATTAATTAAATGCACGTCCCCCCCGGGTGCACGAGTGTTCTGAGGCCGGGTTGCAGTTCCGCGAGCTCGGGCGTGGGACGGCACTTGCATCCCAGTCGGATGCTGGGCTTTGGGACGCTCCATCCTTTTCACCGGCCATGGATGCGGCCAGGGCAGGGGGATGGATGCCTGGGACACAAGCCCAGTGCGGGGAGCTGCACGGCGGTTCGCCGGTGCCCCGCGTCCCAGGTGAACAGCGATTAATGAATTAATTAAATGCACGTCCCCCCCGGGTGCACGAGTGTTCTGAGGCCGGGTTGCAGTTCCGCGAGCTCGGGCGTGGGACGGCACTTGCATCCCAGTCGGATGCTGGGCTTTGGGACGCTCCATCCTTTTCACCGGCCATGGATGCGGCCAGGGCAGGGGGATGGATGCCTGGGACACAAGCCCAGTGCGGGGAGCTGCACGGCGGTTCGCCGGTGCCCCGCGTCCCAGGTGAACAGCGATTAATGAATTAATTAAATGCACGTCCCCCCCGGGTGCACGAGTGTTCTGAGGCCGGGTTGCAGTTCCGCGAGCTCGGGCGTGGGACGGCACTTGCATCCCAGTCGGATGCTGGGCTTTGGGACGCTCCATCCTTTTCACCGGCCATGGATGCGGCCAGGGCAGGGGGATGGATGCCTGGGACACAAGCCCAGTGCGGGGACCTGCACTGCGGTTAGCCCTGGTCCCGCGTCCCGTGTGAACAGCGATGAATGAATTCATTCAATGCACGCCCCCCCCCCGGGGTGCACGAGTGTTATGAAGCCGGGCTATCGTTCCCCGAGCTCGGCTGAACACTTGCGGCGTCCCCCGGGGGACCTGCACGGCGGTTAGCCCTGGTCCCGCGTCCCGTGTGAACAGCGATGAATGAATTCATTCAATGCACGCCCCCCCCCCGGGTGCACGAGTGTTATGGGTCCCGGCTGGAGATCCGCGAGCTCGGCTGAACACCTGCGCAAGCGCCGCTGCGGAGACCCGTTAGAAGCAGCCCCGAAGGCCAGCGAAAATAGCCGAGAGTTAAGCCCCTCCCCGCCGTGGCTTCGTCAGCCACTCGCCGCTTCAAGAGGGACGGGCCTCTGGTCATGTCATGTCATAAATCACATGACCAGAGGCCCGCCCATCCTGACGTTGCGGAAGTTTGCCGAAGACACAGCGGGGAGAGGCTTAACTCTCGGCTATTTTCGGACCCGGCGAGAAGGCAGCAGGACGCTCTATTCACGGCTAACTCCCCGCGGTCCCCTCTGACCGATCGGAGCCGGTTTAGCGCTCCAGGCAGTCGGATACTTTAGCGCCTCAGCAGCGGGGGCGACGACCTCTAACATTCCCCGGGGAGCTGCCCGAGTGTAAGGCCGGGACCCCCGTCTGCTGGGGGAAAAAAATACCTGCACGTCCCCCCCCGTGTGCACGGGTGTTATGAGCTCGGGCTGAACACTTGCTCGTCCCCCCCGCCCCCGGGGAGCTGCACGGCGGAACAGCGATGAATGAATTCATTAAATGCACTTTCCCCCCGGGTGCACGAGTGTTATGGGTCCCGGCTGGAGATCCGCGAGCTCGGCTGAACACTTGCGGCGTCCCCCGGGGGACCTGCACGGCGGTTAGCCCTGGTCCCGCGTCCCGTGTGAACAGCGATGAATGAATTCATTCAATGCACGCCCCCCCCCGGGTGCACGAGTGTTATGAAGCCGGGCTATCGTTCCCCGAGCTCGGCTGAACACTTGCGGCGGTTAGCCCTGGTCCCGCGTCCCCGGGGTCTACAGCGATGAATGAATTCATTCAATGCACGCCCCCCCCCCCGGGTGCACGAGTGTTATGAAGCCGGGCTATCGTTCCCCGAGCTCGGGCTGAACACTTGCGGCGTCCCCCGGGGGACCTGCACGGCGGTTAGCCCTGGTCCCGCGTCCCGTGTGAACAGCGATGAATGAATTCATTCAATGCACGCCCCCCCCCCGGGTGCACGAGTGTTATGAAGCCGGGCTATCGTTCCCCGAGCTCGGCTGAACACTTGCGGCGGTTAGCCCTGGTCCCGCGTCCCGGGTCTACAGCGATGAATGAATTCATTCAATGCACGCCCCCCCCCCCCGGGTGCACGAGTGTTATGAAGCCGGGCTATCGTTCCCCGAGCTCGGCTGAACACTTGCGGCGTCCCCCGGGGGACCTGCACGGCGGTTAGCCTGGTCCCGCGTCCCGTGTGAACAGCGATGAATGAATTCATTCAATGCACGCCCCCCCCCCGGGTGCACGAGTGTTATGAAGCCGGGCTATCGTTCCCCGAGCTCGGCTGAACACTTGCGGCGGTTAGCCCTGGTCCCGCGTCCCGGGTCTACAGCGATGAATGAATTCATTCAATGCACGCCCCCCCCCCGGGTGCACGAGTGTTATGAAGCCGGGCTATCGTTCCCCGAGCTCGGCTGAACACTTGCGGCGTCCCCCGGGGGACCTGCACGGCGGTTAGCCCTGGTCCCGCGTCCCGTGTGAACAGCGATGAATGAATTCATTCAATGCACGCCCCCCCCCCGGGTGCACGAGTGTTATGAAGCCGGGCTATCGTTCCCCGAGCTCGGCTGAACACTTGCGGCGGTTAGCCCTGGTCCCGCGTCCCGGGTCTACAGCGATGAATGAATTCATTCAATGCACGCCCCCCCCCCCGGGTGCACGAGTGTTATGAAGCCGGGCTATCGTTCCCCGAGCTCGGCTGAACACTTGCGGCGTCCCCCGGGGGACCTGCACGGCGGTTAGCCCTGGTCCCGCGTCCCGTGTGAACAGCGATGAATGAATTCATTCAATGCACGCCCCCCCCCGGGTGCACGAGTGTTATGAAGCCGGGCTATCGTTCCCCGAGCTCGGCTGAACACTTGCGGCGGTTAGCCCTGGTCCCGCGTCCCGGGTCTACAGCGATGAATGAATTCATTCAATGCACGCCCCCCCCCCGGGTGCACGAGTGTTATGAAGCCGGGCTATCGTTCCCCGAGCTCGGCTGAACACTTGCGGCGTCCCCCGGGGGACCTGCACGGCGGTTAGCCCTGGTCCCGCGTCCCGTGTGAACAGCGATGAATGAATTCATTCAATGCACGCCCCCCCCCGGGTGCACGAGTGTTATGGGTCCCGGCTATCGTTCCCCCGAGCTCGGCTGAACACTTGCGGCGTCCCCCGGGGGACCTGCACGGCGGTTAGCCCTGGTCCCGCGTCCCGTGTGAACAGCGATGAATGAATTCATTCAATGCACGCCCCCCCCCGGGTGCACGAGTGTTATGGGTCCCGGCTGGAGATCCGCGAGCTCGGGCTGAACACTTGCTCGTCCCCTGCAGTGTTTTTAGAAGAATTCCGCAGAAATCGGATTTTTTTGAGCAATTCAAATAAGAGTAACAGCATTTGCATCCCCGGTGTCATAAATATTTTCCACCAGTAGATGGCAGCAGCCCCTAGAATTGGAGTCGGCAACCATTCAAATACTTGAAAAAGTACATTTTAATGAGTTTTTAAGCCAATTTTGGCAGGCTCTCAAAGAATCAGCGAATGTGGTAGGGGGCTGAAAATTGCTACAGAGTACCTGTAGGACATGCAGATAAGTGGTGGAAAAGCACAGGTTGCTGGGCCTTTCGGTTCCGACGCTGCCCCTGTCCTTAAATGCCACTTCTAAGTGCACTGCAGGCCCCTTGAAAAAGTACATTTGGAAGGATTTTGAAGCGATGCAAGCAGGTAGAAACACCATTCCAAGGGCTGTAGTATCAGACTAACAGCCTGTAACTGAGCCCAGGGTTTTTAGAGCGATTCCTACAAAATTCAGCTTTTTTCCCATTCAACTAAGGCGACCGCTGCTTTAAGCCTATGGGTCATTTGTAACAATTTTGGCAGGCTCTCAAAGAATCAGCGAATGTGGTAGGTGGCTGAAAATT
>NW_026708747.1:0-36804 GCF_902713425.1 Acipenser ruthenus
ACAGGGTTCAGTATTTTTTTTTTCTTTTTCTTAAATGAGGCATAACTGTTATATATCGTCAGTATGCAGATGATTTATAAAAAAATATCTTATTTAAAGAAACTTACAGGAAGTGAAACCAACAGTGGCATCAGTAGTTCTGCACAACTGACACCTCAAACAGATCTTTAACATGCATGAAGTATAGCAAAGACAACTGGCAAAACTCAAATATACTTTCCCCATGATTAATAAATAGAAAAAAAAACAGTACCTAATTTCTTCAAAGTGAGTAATATATATTTTTTCTTATTCTGAAAATCTCTCAATTTATTCTAAAGGAAACTAAATGGTTTCAACTAAACAGTTTCTCGAGCATGTATCTTGACATCTTATTTTACCATACTTCAACTGGCATAGTTGAGCAATGAGCTCATGCAGTGGCTACACAGTTTAATAATATCCAATTTTTCTATATAATTAAAATCCCAAAAGCAAAAGGTATAGTGCAGTGAAAAAGTAGGTCACCCTGAACATGTATTGTATGTAAAATAAATCAGTTTAACTACAGTATACTACACTATTTTCCACCTAATTGAATGCACTCTCATTAAATTAAAACTGAAGCTTTTTCATATAGGGTGAAGCAACTGTCCGCTCACCAGCACTGTGATGTCACTGCATTCACAGCTGGTGTCTGCAATTCTCATAATAACCATTTATAACAGTCAATGACTTTCTCTGCATCAGTTGAGGTGGATGTGTTTGTATGAATCATATGTCTGCTGTAAGAAAACACCTGGTTCATGCTCCATTGAATATCATTTTGTCATCGGCAGCAACAACAGTAACAATTTCCTTTAAGAGAATACTTTATGCAAAAGGGTTTTACATCACTAGACAGGAAACCTCCTTTCCCCATGGCTTTCTTCCACCAGGATCTTTCCAGTAAGCTCTATTCAACAAGCTGGGGCTTCAAAGTCAGTAAATATAATATCAAACACGCCCAGTTATTCAGTTTTTAACAAAGGAATGTCATCAAATAAATCCATTAATATTACTGAATTACTCTGGTTCAGGCTGAAGTTCAAGATCCACATTAGTCACTGCTGCAAACATATTGAAAGACAACAATTCACTGGCAAATCAGCTGAACAAATAGATTGTTTGACATGCTAAGATATTTGATATTGTATTTTTTTTTTCTACAATGTCTTAATTCAATACACATGGTCTTACAACAAACTCCATTCACATATCTATTTGAGGTTTTTTTTTTAATGAAAATCTTAGAAGTTGTGACAAGCATTTGTAATAAGCATCAAAGTAAAAAAATGTACTGTAATTATTCCTCCTAATGTATATGTGTTCACAGTTCCACCAGTCATAGATCTGTATATACGAACATGCCTTACAGTAAATACAAGTAAAGGCATGGGCTTTTGTTTGAAATCTACCCAACTTTTAAAACCTACCACATTTATAGGAGACTGAAGTGCCCTAACAAAGACCACATTAAAGTTAAGGGGCGGAGAGCTGATCACAGGCTTTTACAAAGAATGTTGGTGATGTCTTAAAATTGACACTGACATGATTATGACGGCCCTGGATTCCAAAGAATATTAGAACCTTTGTGCTACGTCTGGTCACCTAGTTTTAACTTGAATGGCTTCTTCTTACATTATAATGATGTGTTAAATGTCTGCCACAATCTGGGCAAGTGGCAGACTGAAACCAGTTTTATGGTTTGTTCCTCATAACCCATTACCTCTAAATTGCCACTAGTCTCTTAAACAAACACCAATAAAACTCAACTCTCTCCTTCCTAAATTATGCAAAATCTGAGAAAAAAATTATCCGATGATTGTTTCTATTTAGATTTGCCATTAGTATAGAAATGCGTATTTTACGTAAAACAATTACATTTAAATAGTTTTAGAATCCCAATATATAAAAAGCTGATTTAAAATTATGCATAAGTAGTTATACAACGTGAACAACAATTCAGTTTTCAAAATATGGATGTTCAGGAAAAATGCAAGGTTAAGGGTTAATTATAGGTCCCTGTTACACAAAGAAATCACTTGAAATGTCTTTGTCGTTGGATAAGCAAATAACAAAAATTATTTTTTTCTTTCATTTTTAAAAGAACATAATTTCCAGGCTCGCCACTATTAATTATTGCCAAAAAAAAACAAAACACATTTTCTATGTTTCCTCAAACATGCATAAAACAACTGATTATAGTTGCAAAATACATTGGAAATGCCTGCTTTGTACATTATACTATTCATAACATACCCCCTTTAAAAGTTTACTCTGGTAAAAAAAAAAACTGATCACGGTAATGGTGCAGTTCTCCATGCAATCCCACACATACTTCTGCTTACCATGTTTATAATATGCTTTACTAAAGTTTGCTATGCAGTTACCATGGTCTACTGAACTTATTGATTGTCATGAATTGAGATTGTGTGAGATTGAAAATTAATTAGAGACACGACACGACTATCCTCAGTGTTTTCTGTTTCTATTAAAAAAAAAATAATAATAATAATTATGAACTTGGTCTTACCTTGATCTCATGCAGCCCTGACCATGGCCCACTAGCCATGAATCTCAGCAGGGGAACAGGAAACTCTCCATGACCCCTGGGAGAGAAGTGCTCATCTCCAAATAGCTTAGTGTGAAACTTTGCAGGGGTCACTTACAGCCTCCTACCCTCCTTACCTAGTGCATCAGCAAGTGTATGGGTAAAAGGCAAATAAATTCCTTGTAAAGTCTCAGATATTGAATGCTGTGTTAAATGGGTAATTAATAACCATGTCCTTAAAGTCTGTTTTGATGTAGATGACATCATTTTTACTGTGACTGATGTGAATCCCATTTATCCTTCCACTGCACAATAAATTCACTTCCTGTGGATTACGTATAAGAGCCCCACCTGAACACATATATATGTGCGAGGCTCACGTGGGGTCAGGAAGTAAATTTGTACAGTTTTGGCAGGGTAAATGGGTTTCACTAAAGTCTGGTTAACTTTTAGAAAAATTGTAATGATCTTGTGAAAATGTTGTTATGGAAATTCCTTATTTAAAAAATATTTTTTGACTCCTTTGTGTGTAGTATTGGCAACACAGAGTGACAATGTAAATAGATTATTCTAGAAATATAGGGATTAATGGTTTCTGGCATGAAGTTGAATAAGACTGTACTGTACACAAAGCAATAAATTCCCACTATTGGTGTCAGTGTCACTAAAATCAGATTCAAGTTGCAAAGGAACAGGATATGATCACATTGCATGCAAATGTTCATTGCTCACCACCAAAAGCTGAAAAGCAAGATGGTCTAGTTACATCTCCTGCAGCCTTCATACTTAAATCAACTCAGCCTGTCTTTGTCAGCATATACAAGATGCTGCTGAGATGATATTTCATGACTTAATTTAAGTTCAGGTGCTGGGAAAAGGAGTATTTTTAAATGGCCCCTTCCTGCTGAAGAAAATTCAGTGAGGCAAAGGCATTTTTTGCTTTTATAAGATTTGAAAACATACTGCTCAAAGATATGTTTACAGGGTAAATACAGCTTATTTATAAAGGTTTACAATACATTAGATATATCAATTATTCATAGTAAACAGGCTACTTGACATTACCTATTACAATAACTACATAAAAGCAAACACCTTCTTGAGCATGTATCATTGATCATTAACTGAAACATTCAGAACAAAAATATACTACTATAAATTAACAAACAAACAAACCCTCTCCTCTTCAGACAATAGCACTCACCCATTTAAAAGCCCAGGTGTCAAGACTAAGCTTTGGAGGGTGAAAGAATGGTTAAGGCCTGGTCACAAGGGAGGCGACAAATGTTTCTCTTTTGACCACCCTGGGCAACACACCGGCAACATGTCTCCCACTTAGGATGATATACTATGCAGTATGCCTGTCATTCCTACATTAACCCCCAATAATAACATCTTTTGTTTTAACAGTAAACTAAGTGATGTTTTTTTTTTAAAATCTCAGGTCTGCCTTCTTGTTCTCAAAAGCCTAGAATTAAAAGTACTGTATTGTTTAAGATAATGAATACCAACGTATTTATTATGTTTGGCATATTAAATATGTAGACCTACTAACTAAATAATTCTGCTTATGTACACCTTTTTATTTAATCAAGAAGGAACTACAGGTTTGTTTATGTAATTAGTACATTTTTATATCGTAATCTTCGCTGCATGTTTATGTCTCATGACAAAAATGTGCATTATGATTGGGTTGCATTACATTGTTGCCTGTGTGTTGCCAGCTTGTTGATTAAATTATCATCTCTGGGGTGACCACCGCAAACTTGAAAGCAACATGCAGGAAACAAATGTGTTCCTCTTGTTGCAGTCGACAAAAGTCGCCCCATGTGACCAGGCCTTAAAGGTCATCCATCCAAACAATGTGACAGTATAAGTGATACTATGTCAAGCCAAGGACAAAAGCATAACTGTACCTTAACAGTGTGCTGATTAGATCTGTAACAAGAGCCTGCACGTGAAGTGCACATAACAAAGCAAGCTCAGCACAGAGCAACACATGAAAGGAAGCAGCAGCAATTCAAGTAATCACTGCGGATGTCCGGCGACAGGTTGGGATCTATTTCTATATGGAGCACCAGTCCTAAAGGACAGATGACACTATTAAAGAAAGAAAGGTAAGAAAGAATGGAAAAAAAACTGCTCTCTGATGGACTGAGGACCCACATCTTGGCAGAACTTTACTGTATTCTTTATTTTTTTTATTTCCAATATATTTTCAATTACCTTCTTTTGATGCAAGATCCAACTACGTCAGATGACAACTGAAAAATCAGCCCTATGCAAAACTGTAAATGTGGCATACAGACAACCTCCATTAACCTCCATTTATCTAATATCACCTGGTCCAGTTCAAAACAATGCTTAGCACATACACATAGTACAGTCTCTCACTAAACCCTGCAATAGACTAAAAGCAGATATGAACTGCGGTATTTGTCATAAAATAATGGGATTCTGGTTTAAGGGAATCACTAAACTCCACACTGCAAACTAATAAAATGTCAAATATCAAAATGACTCTCACCAGAATGTTTTTCTTTATATCAGCACGAAACAGCTTGCATTTCATTGGCTTAATCAATATCATATTATAAAACTAACCACTGAGGCCATACAGGGTCTTTATAAAGGGTTGCCAAATTAATTTGATCAGCCTAAACTGGGTTAAATATACATGTCTGTTGCTTTGGACACTTTGCTTACCTATCTGACGTAAAGTGCTGAATTTTGGTACGGACACAGTACGAGCCAAGATGAACACAATGATGCAATAAAAAAAAGTCCATATCTCATTATTAATGAATTATGTGTGAACGTCGCAGAGTGATGGGATGCTGAATAGGAGTCCTCACACACAGATTTTTTTTTATTGCAGTATTGTGTTACCCCAAGCCAAAGCGACTTTATACCAGCCCTGTATTATACCCCTTTATTCTTTAGATATCCACGATTACATTAAAATCTACCTTTGCAGTAGTACTTTACATTTTATACATTATCAAAATAGTTGATTCACATATTGGAGAACACAGGGCAATATTTTTTATTCTTGTACAAGCCCATTACTATTCAAGTTCAGAAGCAATAAGGTTTTCCATGCTGATAATGCCATTTGTACTTCTGGATACCATGTAAACATATTAATTAACAATGCTAGCTAACACCAGCTGTCTGAAAAACAAATCAGGCTATATAGCCTGATTAATAAACTGCAGACTAAATGTCATATGGTATGCTGTCACCCCATTCCCAGCTCATGCATTATCCCACTGCCTCAGCAAACTGGATGACTTCCTGATATTCAGCAATGTCCATGCATCTTACAGCACGCTTAAATCTTACAATTTTACAAAGGGAAGCAGGGTTTGCATGAATCCTAGCATATCCTTACTTTCCATTGAGAATATTGGGGGTACAAGGCTTTAAAAATCAATTCCTTGCATGTTACTAGTGTTGGAATTCAAATACCACCCTAGGTCTTAAAAGGTTAAACTGCTGCCTCATGATACCTTATCACTTCCTGTGCTGTGGGCCCAATGGTTTTCTTTTACCTTGATTTCAGTAGTGATTTTTAAAAAAATGAAAACCAAAAACTTTCATATGCAGGTATTTTTCAGAAAAATAAAAAACGTTAATCATTTTTTGTTTCTGCGCATTTCAACATAATATATTGACCAACTATTTTCTGAATAGGTTCTAATCTTGTTAATGGACTATTGTGTAAATAGGTTCCTTGTTGTGGCTTGGCTTCTTACAAATTTCTTTTTTCAAGGTCGGCTAATCATACAAATAAAAAAGGAAGTACACAAAGTTGTAGTGCTAATATCCATGTTCAAAATATTATCACAGCAAGGTCCTTAACAACCTACAGAAACAAACATGTCAATGTTTGAAAATGCTGTATTTGTGCTTTTACTGTGGTGCAACACGGAGAAATGTTTGTAGCTATTCAACAGCTACTGTGTGAACAGTACATTTTAAGGTGTCAACCACCTGTCTGGTGTAGAAATTATAAATTTGAACGGAAAAGTGTTGGGTTTTACTTGCACATTATTAGTTAAAACAAAGTGTTACAATAGCTTACTTTTTATTTTGTGTAAACCCTTTGAATCTCTTTTTATACTTAACTTTTGTTTTTGCACAACTTCCACTGAGCTCTACTTTATGACACTTTAGAAACATTCTCCAGGCAAGAAAAATAAATCTATATGCTTAAACTAATCTCCAACCAAACTCTTTGTATGGAAAAGCACCCTCATCTCTAGGCAGTATAAAAATCATTTATATTTATAACAAATTCTCCTTCAAAAGCAGCACACTATGTTCTGTCTGCTGTTTGTTTTCCAGCTCAAGAAAATCCCTGCCTTCCTCCAGACCTCACTGCTTCAAGGGCTGTAACTCCTAATAACATAGCATTGATTTATATCAGCCCCTACAGACATGCCCAGGCCTGCACAAGCTAAAGGTTATACTGCAAAAAAATCCTCCCTGCTCATTTTTCAATGCACAAGGTCAAGCAAGTGTTTCAAATTTCAAAACATTTTTGACTGTCATGTGGCCAACCGGTGTGGTACAAACTGAACACATTCAAGGACTATAAATGAGAAACATGATTATTAAAAAGGGCATGAGATGAGTTATAAAACACCTTGGATAAATTACTACAGGTTACATCTATTTATACACATTGTTTTGTTTGATGCAACTACTGCCAGGGTAAACAGAGCATACCCAGCCATGGTGATGGACTGGACAGATGTCACTTCATGTGGATAGGTCTCATGTTGAACATTCAATCTAAAGCCCCTTTCACACTATCATTTCTGGCTACCTGGGTCACAATCCTGCGTAGTGTGAAACCACGTACCTGGGTCGTATCCGGGTTAACCCGGGTCCCAGCGACCCACCTCAGGATGTGGGTCAACACGCTTTGACATGGTTGAGCGAGACAAAATACATTACAGCGGACGAAATAGCAAACAGTCACACCTGCGTGAAGGTTTCACTTCCGAAAGGAACATTTTTGTTCATTCCGTTTAGCCATATTTGTGTTGCTTGAGACACACCATGAGCCAGATTGCAGCAGGGATGAAGAAACGTTTGCTCTAATCAACATTTGGGCCACCGGTTCAATCCAGAGAAGCTCGGATGGAAGCGTCTGTAACAAGCTGCTTCCAGGGCATCGATATTCGCATTGTTCACTTGTGCCTGTCTCCGAAGTAAACCCTGCTTATCAAAAGCATTGTGAAATCATGTATCTGACCCCCAAGCCACAGGGTCCTAAGGGGCTTTATTAAGCTCTATTCCTTTTGTTCATTTTTTTTTCTTTAAATAGTTTTTTGTTTAATTCTAATGCATTCTGTATTTTTGCTGATAAAAAGTAGTCATCAATGCCAAATGCTCACAGTGATTTTGTGACTTGACCACTAAGAACAACACTAAGAGCTGAGACCCATTGGATATACTTAATGCAGTAGTAACCCCAAACAGGTGGCACACAGAAGTATGTCGCAGTCAGTCAATACCAACATGTAACATAGCCATTTAGAGGTCAAGTTTGATAAAAACTGGTTTTAGAATTTTTGTTTTGACGGTTTCAATGCCTTTTTCTGTGTTTCTACAAAAACTGAACTTTAATGTGCAACTGTCTTATCCTGCTCTTAACACTGCCTGGCATAGCCATCACTGAAATATCCAGTGTGTTGCAAAACAATTAACGCTACAGGTTTAACCACAAACTCCTTCACACCTGTGCAAAACATAATGATAAAAGGTAAACAATTACAAATACTATGCCCCCAGCAGCTTATCGCCACTGTATTTTCCAAATTAAATCATTTACCACCGAATGCTGCAAGACACTATAAATACACAGACAAGGAATTGCTTGCTTCTGAACTCAAGCTTCATCATTACCAAAATCGGCAACCGATTACATTAACAAAGGTGAGCTAATGGTAAGAATCATGCACCCAGAATTAGAGACACACCTTTCGAAGATCATCCAGTCCGTATTCCACAGCTGAAGTTAAAACCTCCAGAGCCTAGGGGTAGAACAGAAGGTAGTATACAGGTTAAAAAAAAAGGTACATTATTGTTAGTGTCACACGATACAATATTTAAATGAAAACCGTGACAGTCAATTTCTTGAAACTGATGTACTGTTTCATGAAGAAATTCCTAATAAATACAGTAGCCTCATCAGATCAACCACTAGAAAGTTTCTCATTGCAAGAAACCATTTTCACTGCCTGAACTGCAATCAATTGAATCAGCTCAATTACTCTATGTGCTTTACATACAGTACATGGAACACCAGCCCTTGAATATATAGAGAATAATAGATGGATGGGCTTCAATGATCTGAGTTTCCTTTGAGTTAAAGGAAAAAATTCCATCTAGGGTTTATGTGACGTCATAAACTACAAGACTGTTAGGTTGAGAAGTTTATAAACTGTCACAGAAACCCCAAAAAGACAATAAAGGGGTGTTAAGGTTCAAATTGCAACTGAATTTAATGAATAATAATAATGTAAATTAAGTCAATATTAAAGATTCTTAAATATAATTTTCTTTTTGATAATTCAGGAACAGTGAATTAAGCTGGGTAGATAATGAACTGCAAAAAATAACTTATTTTTAAGGAAAAGGTGTTTCAATGGGGTATGTTTTTTTTTTTTTAGTAGCTGTCAGAGTAGAATGATTACAAATCTTCACAGAGACAGATTTGTTAGAAGTGCCTAAAAACCACAAATGGTGGGTGTTGTCGAGTGATTGAAAATGAGACATTTTGTGTTTGAAAGTGGTCTCGGGATGCAAATATGGGTCAAAGGTCAAGTATAATCTTCTAGACGTATATGCCATTTTGACGTCACTACTGTGGTATGCCTTTTTTTCAAATGGCTAAGGATGCAAATATAGCCTTCATCCGTGTGTGTGTATGTATATATTAATATTTTAATAAATCATGAGATAAAGCTTTGTGAACAGGGTCCATCGACCCTGAAATGACCACAGGTTTTACTGTGCACCTTTTATCAGCACTAAATTGGAGTTGAAGCTCACCAGAATAACACTGGTACTAAATGTTTGGGGACAGCCCTCTGTTTCTGTTTAGTATGAAACATTTGCTGTTGTATTTTAAATCAGTGGTTATTAAGATGGAATCTGAAATGGGGATCTTCTGGCTGCTCCTTCACACCTCTAACATGTAATAAATTTAAATGCTGTTAAGTGAAGACTCCAATGCATTGCACAGCACTGCTGATTCCTCCTCCTACATTATTCAAATTCCCCGGCACTTCTGCTGACAGAATTGAAGAATGCAACGGACAAAACTCCAACAGATGGGCTGTGATGATCACATGCCACTGGCCCAGATGGAGTGTTGTTTATTCATCAAAAAGTTCTATCAGCAAAACTGAATTTAATCCAACCTCTTACAAACCAATTTATATGTAACAGCAACCTGAGTACAGCCAGAAATAATTTTTACGCTCTTCTACTGATTTCCTGAATGTAAAAATGACTCTATTGGGCGGTCTTAGCTGGCAAAGAGTATTTTGGTTATGAACAACATAATAAAAATACATTTTCACCATCACTTCTAACAGTCTTAGAAGGAAAGCATTTTTTATATAGTATAATGCTTGGACATTTGTGCAACATGATCCAATTTATTAAACGTCAAGCTGTAGATCAAAAGTTTTAGACCTGTATGAGTCTTTTTTTGTGCAGGAAAAGTCAGCAGTCTTCACATTACCTGTGGTTAGCAGGACAGTGGGGCGAGATGAGTTCATGAACAAATTTGCCGAACACCTTTGTGCAAACACACCACCCCTTTCAAGAAATTCATGGAGAGGATCAATCATTACTTACAATACAATTGTTTAAGGTTACACAGTTGGTGTATAGAAACTCAATCACAGCCAAGAAAACCTCGGGCTGCACGTCGGAGAGCACAACAGGAATGTCCATCAGTTCCCTGGGTCTGTCGGACTGGAGTTGCTGGCTGAACATCCCATGGAAAACCTCACAGCGGCAGGCAAGAATACAGCGGTGTGCAAACACCTCCTGACGCTCCTTTCCCACCACAAACTTAACATCACTGTGAAATACATAAATAACGATTCATTATGAGTGTTATGATCATTATTAAGACTAACCCTTGTTTTCCTATTTTTACTTAATAAAACTTCCGCTTAAATGTTCAAACTGAAGTGAATGCATCATTATTCAAGAATGCCTTTGTTATTTTAAAGCTCTAAGTCTAATTACTGTCACACCTGAGCATAATAAGACTTTACGAAACCAGGTGTAACCAATTAAGCTCATTAAAGCCTAAACTTGCTTCAAATGCTATGCAACAGGAGTCTGATTCACTTAACATTTCTGGATTTGAGATGAGGAAACCATTTACCTTTATGCTGTCTATGACATCTGAAACATCTTTCTTAGTTATTACTCTCTCATAATGGACTCCAAACCATCTCTTACCCAAATGCTGTTCTTTTTGTAATCATCAACAACATAAAAATAACAATATAACAATAGGTGGTCCAGTGGTTAGAGAATGGGGCTTGTTACCAGGAGGTTCCGGGTTCAATCCCAGCTCAGTCACTGACTCACTGTGTGACACTAAGCAAGTCACTTAACCTCCTTGTGCTCCGTCCTTTGGATGAGACGTAAAACCGAGGTCCTATTGTAAATGACTCTAGAGCAGTAGTTGTTGATGAAGCATAGTTCACCCCTTAGTCTCTGGCTTTGTGTACACCTGAATTGTATTACACTGTCTTGGTAGGTTTGCAGCCATCATGCATTTGGTCAAAATAATGTATTTATTTATTATTATAGGACATCTATGATCATCTATTTTACACTTAGCCTATATTTTATAAAAGCACAGAGTAGTTATTTGTATGTCACTTTGTTACTGTTGCTGTGAAACTTGTCAGGTGGAGGCACCAAAAGATCAACATTCAAGGGCAACCACAACCACAGGTCATAACAGGTCCTGTAGCTGATGCCCAAAAGTGTAGTTCACGGTAACTGTACATGGGAAGGGACATGTCCCTCACTATTTGTACAGTACTTCAAACTCTTTGAACTATACATGTGGTTTAAATATGAAGAAAGAGTTTAAGACAGGCTGCATAAGTCGGAGCTAGACCTATTTGCACAAGCTGTAATTATTCTTAAATTGTGTATTTACTTTACAACAGTACAAACACTATATCAATTCTACGACGCATGAATATTTACATCCTGAATGGCACTGAAAGCTCATCTTGGGAGTGCAAATATTAAAGACACATGTACACATTTGGAGAACAGCTTAATGTTTTCACAGTATTTGTTTTAACACTGCATGTTTTGATCCCTATTCAACTGCATTTCTCAGGTTTCCATACTCGGGTCTAGTTTTGTTTTATTTTGTCATTTATTAAAAATGCATTAGCCTATGCGCGATACATCTATATCTAGGTTAGTATATACAATATAAGTATGTTTGGTATGGAAATAAAATAATAAATCAGACATCTTATTTCCTTATTTCCTCTTTTTTTCGTAGTATAACCTACTTGCACAACTGCGTGTGTTAAACTTCAAGAAACTCTAACCAACATCCTGTGTCTGAATTCATTTTTAAACAATAAACAATGCACAATGATCTGTTGCAACCGGTGCAAAGATAAAGGTTTGCAAAAATGCTTTTTTTTAAAGACATCAACTTCTTGTAAATTCATATTGATTAGTTCTTGTAACATAAAAACGCTGCTGCATTATTGAAATGTGTGTATTCATGCATTTTGTATTGTTTACTTTTTAAACAGGCCTGCACTGACATTTTCGTGGAACCGCGAATTTTCCTGTAGGCTGCTTTCCACGACCGTCTCACCTGAAGTCGGGGTTGTTGACAAGGCTCCGAAGGGCGGCAGTGAATGTTGCAGTGTTTCCTTGCTGGCTAGTAGAGGGAATCTGGGAACAAGTAGAGGCCATGCCGGGGAAAAGAGAGCAAAAGTGGGGAGAGAGAGAGGGCTACAGGAGTGAAATTAGGAAAGGGTTATTAAGAAAGGAAAGACGGGACAAGCCGCATTGCAGATGCTAAGACGCGTAGAGAAGGCGAAATGCACATACTGTGCTACACGGTGTGGGTAGAAACGAGGAATTACGCAGTATAGAGTATAATTGGAATGGTCGTTTGGAAAACATATATGTTTTCCAAACGACCATTCCAATTATATTCTATATATAGAGCTGAAGCATTTACTTCCATATTTTTCAATTTGTAATAAAATAACATTTAAGTTAGACGTGTGTCTACATAAAATAATACATTTTACTATACTACAAACACGTTACCACTCAGCCCCTCCAAAAAAAAAAAAAAAGTTTACAAAATTGTGGCCATGATTTAGTTTGGCTGTTGCTCAAAATTAAAAAAAATAAATAAATAAAAAAAAAAGTAAAACATGTTGGTGCATCCATAAGGGGTACACAATATGTTTCCATATTGTTAGAGTAAATAAATTAGATAACATATTTTGGAGACTTTTTAAAACTAGATTTATTTATTTTTCAACAGAATATTATTATAGTCAGGGTAAAAACAATGGGATGCAGAACTAGAAATGCTGACATAACATTTTTTTTTAAAAATGCATGTAGGTTAATTAAACATTTTGTATTGCATTTCATTATGCTGCCCTTCAGCCAATGCAAGTGTAAAATACATTTTAAATGGCATTTCAGAAGTGGTATACACATATCCACTGGGCACTGCATTTTCTAATATCCATTAGAAACTGCAGTGCCCAGGCAGACCTCATTTAACCAAGGCATAAGAGAATTCCCTTGCAAAATTTCAACAGAAATAATGTTTGCAGGCTGGCAAAATGTGTCAGGTTAAGCTATAGATTGCTTAGTACCTCCAGGAGTCCTGCCGTTTACAGTCAATCTAATTTTGGAGAACGTTTCCCTTAAAAAAGAATAGTCTGGTTTTGAAAAACAAGCTACTTGAACACACACAAAATAAATTCTGCAACATTGAGATAAGCTTGTGGTGGCTTACTTAGGAAAATAAAAAGTATCCCTTACTTAAAAGGAGAAAGATTGTAGCTGGAAGCAAAGGCATTGCCATGGCGACCTAGTGCAGGGGGTGGCAGTGTGCCAAGCCTAGCGCTTCCCTCTTTATAGTGAGGGATTGCACTTCAAGCTGTTATTGCTGACCTGTCCTCCCCCGGTAGATAATAATTTACCAAGACATGCAGTATAACTAAACCCATAAAGTTAAAGCTTGCAGGTCAGTGTTGACTGATCACACGCCCAAGCAAGTGTGCCAAAGTTCTCTCATGCACTGAGGCAGTTTCTGAAGATACTCATAAGTAAGAAGTGCCTACGACGGGACACTGTGTTGTAGCTGAATGTCTTACAAAGGTAAGGGGAAATTTATATTTTTTTTAAGATCTTTTTTCTTGTTACACCTTTTTGGCATTAGCCCCCTTTACGTCTGGACTTGTAGATTCTTGAAATTGAAAGTCCCCCTATATAAAAGATCACCAGCTTCCAATTCTATATTCTGTGTGAAGCAGTGTGGGGGCTCTGGACTCTTGACCGCAGGGTTGTGGGTATTTCTTAGTAGATGCGTTTGATGAAATGGATCAGTTGAGTAAAGTTCCGTTGGGCAGCAGTGTGGAGTAGTGGTTAGGGCTCTGGACTCTTGACCGGAGGGTCGTGGGTTCAATCCCCAGTGGGGGACACTGTTGCTGTACCCTTGAGCAAGGTACTTTACCTAGATTGCTCAAGTAAAAACCCAACTGTATAAATGGGTAATTGTATGTGTGTGGGGGGAAAACAGTGATATCTAAATAATGTGATATTTTGTAACAATTGTAGGTCACCCTGCATAAGGGCATCTACTAAGAAATACCCACAACCCTGCGGTCAAGAGTCCAGAGCCCTAACCACTACTCCACACTGCTGTCCCCAGTTCGAGTAGTTCCATTTAAGGGCAGCTCATGACAATATAGATCAAGATATTTTTGCCGCTCTGTATGTGAAGAGGCCCTAGTGCCTGTCATTTATCATCTTATCATCAGGTAGGTAGACATGTACCATAAATAAAATAATAAAAGCAGTCACAGTAACAGCAGAAGGAAATGTTTAGCTCTGCCGGCTGAAGTTTCCAGTCATCTTAATCATGTGTAGACATGTCTAGAGTAGACAGCAAGATGATTGTTTGATAAAAGATAAGCATCCCGCTTTCATGAAGTTAGAGGGACTCTCCCCCCACACTAAAACACTAACTCATTGTCAGACTGCTGCATACCGTAAAAACATATTTTACAAGAAAGGATGCTTATCAATAATGTCTTGATGGTAGCCCGGTATCTGTCCAAACTGATTGCTCTTCTACCTTTAACCTCCAGACATTTTTCCATTTTTTCATTTAGGCCTAGGTGTTTTCCCAAAAGCAAGTATGTTATACAGTAGTTTGTAATGAATCTTTAAAAACTTCTGCATTTAATACGCCAGGTTTGTACCTGAGGAGTTTAGAGTTAAAGTTGTTAAAAAGATTAAATCTGCATGACTTACTTTGATTGTGCTTTGCATCCCATTTCAAGCACTGAATATAAAGCAATGATTATAATAGAATATGTTCATTTATATTTTGCCAAAATGTGTTACCAATAAAAAATCTAAAGCTTGCATACTAGATATAACTACACTGATACCCAAGTGAGAAATGTTTTTTGTTACCAGGCATTAGAAGCTTATAATGGCAAAGGACAGTACAAGTTAACTTATATTTGTGAAGTAGGGCTTGAATTGTGTTTTATTTTTTAGTCATAGCTATTTGCTACTTTTTTTTCATCATAGGTTAGTTTTGGGAACACGATGACAACCAAGCAGCTCCCCTTATCGCAGGAAACTCTGGCGCAGTTTAACCAGGCTTTGGCTGCAGAGAGTGGTGGTGTCCTGCGGACTCAGGCAGGCTCCATTTCTACTCGGCGTAGCTCTCAATCTGTGGATCTTCACCACCCCAAGCACCTAATGCACCTCAAGAGTGTGGAGGGATCCCTTTCTGTCATTCCCTCCCGCCGCAGCTCAGTCTTCAGCAACCTCAACCTCACCCGCAAGGAGTCCTTATCTCTGGGCAAGCGGCTCTCGCTGGGACCCTGGATGCACAGTGGCCGGGTCAGCTTCTCTGGCCTGCCACTGTACCAGCCTGTCCAGGAGACTCTGTTCGAGAACACCTACAAAACCCATCCAGATGAGGGTTTCCGTTTTGATGCCTGTAAGGTCCAGTGCCTCCTGGAGGCCACACTAGCTGGCTTTCTGAGCGACACGCGGTACAACCCAGTTACCTGCGGACAAGTGACCCAGAACCTTTCTGATCTCATCCGTAGCAAAGCCAAAGACCTTAACCCGGCCCGCTATAAGCTGGTCTGCCATGTCATCCTAGGACAGCTCAACAACCAAGGCTTAAGGGTTGCCAGTCGCTGTCTGTGGGACTCAGACAAAGATAACTTTGCTATTGCTACCTTTCAAAATGCCTCACTCTTTGCCGTGGCTATGGTCCATGGATTGTATTGTGAGTGAGAGCTAAAAAGTGTTGGCTTTTCCCCAAAGAAACAGATTATAGGGAATCATTTTGTTGGCCTCCATATTCTAAACCCGAGCAATCTGGATTCTGATATTTTGCCAGTGTGTAAAACAATGTAAAAATCAGTATGTTTGTTTGTCTTTCTGTATCAATAGGAATATATTCCAAGTTGGACTTCATATAAGGAATTTAGCCTTTAGTCTTTTGACTCTCCCTTCCCTTCCAAAAGCTCCATAATTCATTCTGAAAGGTTTCCTACCCTGTCAGCTGTTGTAATCTTTAAACCATCAGAATGGTCTAAGGCTGCAGTGAATATGACAAACAGGATGCTTGGTGCATAGAATACAAATCAATAGAGCTAATATTATCAATTAATGCACTGGATGTAGGATGTAGTTGCCTTTTCTGTGGCAAAGCAATTAAGACAAAACCAGGTCTTGAGGATCTAATGAAAGTTTAAAGTGTTTTTGTTTCGTTCCACATATAAGTTAATCATAAAGAAGGGTCCTTTTCATGTCCTAAAAATTCTTATCTTCATACGGGTTTCAGTTTGAATGTCTCTGGGCTGAGAAATTAAATTAACTGATTAAATCAGCCGGAGCCTGTCAAAAGCAGGAAATTGGGCGATTACTGTAAATCAGGTGTATTTCGGTGCTACTATAATGAAACTGATGTGTTAAATCATGTTTTCTGATTGTATCTTCATAAAACATAGCTTTGTGAGTTATAGGACTATTCTTTTTACAGTTTTGTATTATATGCTTTTTTATATATATAGTAGATTTTACAACAAGTAGGAATTTTTTTATTGTTTGCAACACTTGTAGTCACGTATGTTGACAGCACAATCACTTCACGTGCAGATAAAATGCATATTAGTATTGGGCACAGAGAGTGCACACAGTAGTTCATGTGCAGACTGTGCTGAGATTCAATTGAATGATTGATTAGCAATTGAGTCTCGGTACAGCTGCATAAAAGAGTCAGTGTTTCACGCACACAGGGTTGGGTGTTTGGTGAGGAAAGAACGAGAGTCAGGAGGTACAGAAAGAATCACAATTGCTATTCATGCCAACTTTAAATCAGTAAGTTACTTGTTTTTGGTTTGTCTCACTGTGTTTGTTTAGGCCAACATGCCTTTTATTTTTGGTGTCCCAGTGTTTTGTTTTGTTCAAATCTTTTATTTATAATAAACCGGCACAACAGGATATGTCATTGCCGACCGTGACCCGGGGTTCCTAGGGGGCGGTGCACAATTGACCGAGCACCGCCCAGGTAGGGAGTGCTTAGGTCGACAGGGCAATCCATGGTTCACCACGCACCAGCGACCCCTGTGGTTGATGGAGCGCCCTCGGGTCTGCAGTGTAGTCATTCAGATGTGTGTTGTCCTCCGGCACTATAGGTCTGGTGGCTTCGCTGTGGATCCGCAGTGCGGAAAATGACGGATTAGCAGGAACACGTTTCGGAGGACGCGTGTTTCAGCCTCTGTTTCCCAAGTCGCTGGGTGGTTGCGGCGGTGAACCGGGATAAAAATAATAATTGGGCATTCCAAATTGGGGAGAAAACCAGGGTAAAAATGACTGGCGATAACTCTATTTATATTTAAAAAAAAAAAAAGGGGGGGGGGGGGGTTATTTAAGTAATCAACAGTTGGACACACACTTCAGCTTGGTTTTCCCACTTCAATCCTTTGAAGCATTCCTATATTGGCATTGTACCCATTAAATAAGAGGTGTGACATTTTAAAGATCACTGTTCTTGAGACCCTCTTAGTCACTCCATATCATTCTGCAGCCAACTTCCAATTATTCCCTTTCTGAGATGTAATATGCTTTGCATTAACCTAGCTAGTTATATAAAAATTTAATTAAAAAAAAATTAAATTCACAGCAATACTAGGCACATGTTCTACTAGGAATATAAATACCACACTAGAACCAAAGTCATTGTATTTTTGTCTTGCTCTTAATTGTATTATTACTTTTACTGTGATTCTTGAAATGTATTTTTGTTCGACTAAGTCGCCCTGGATAAGTGTGTCTGCTAAGAAATAAATAATAGAGGCGATTGTATCATGACAGTAGTTAATTACCTACAGGAGCAGTATATTTGAATAGGACCATGCACATGCTTCAAGATCTTGTCTTCAATAGCCTTTCCAATGTTGTGTTCATACTACTTTTATTTATTAATATAGTGCTCATGTAACATTTCAGGATACACACACTTGTATAGTTATATCACACAAAATAAACAGTTCATGTTCAACACTTAATAAAAATCAAAGCAAGTGCAGAGATTTCAAACTTTATTTAACAAAAAAAAAAAAAAAAAGTGGTCATAATTAAAGAAACAGTTTGACCTGGTGTTGACAGTTACACAAAAGACATACATAATAAATAAGTAATTTCATAAATAAAAATATAAATTATAAATTTACTACATAAAAAAAAAAAAAAAAAAAAAAAAACCTACACACACACGACATCAAATGGCATGAAAGAAAAGATTGTCCCTTTGTCCAACCTTCCTAACATTATAGGAAATACACTCTTGGAAATGTATCAACACTTCGGGTTGAAAGGTCACAGTCTGCACAGGGACAAGAACAGAACATGACTGATTTGAGATGGATATAGATTACCAAATCAATCAACAGTTGCAGAAGTGTCATTTAAATAAAAGGAAAATACCCCTTGTCCAAATTCAGAGGCCTAAAATCCTTTGAAAAAAACAAAACAAAAAAAGGGCCAGAATTTGCCACTGGCCAATTTATGCTGTGAAATACTTCTCCTTCTCTCCCCCGCCCCATCCCCAGACAGACATTCTGTTGAGTTTCCATTGCAAAATATGCAAAAAAAAATCAAGTAATTGCACATGCCAGACTAAAGGCACTTTTACATTCACTTGTATAGTTTGATCAAGCCAGAGCACAGACCACAGGCTCATCCTTCAACCCTTGTCAGCTTTTAAATATTATATTTTTAAAAAGGAATTACCTACTTTTGGTTTCTACAGTTATCAAAAAAACTGTGGCAGCTATACAATTGCCAAATAAGAACTGCATTTAGTGACACAAGAATCTTCAAAAATAAACAGCACTACAGTGCAAATCTAAAACCACAATTTTATTCCCTTCCCATATATAGTTGTGTGCCAGTAGTGACTCTGAAGGTTTTCATTCTCCTTTTCAAATAGCTTAAAAAGGCAAGTGATTTCCACACATAAACTTAAATTTTGAACCTACACGTCCATCCTGACCGAGCCTGCTCAGCCAGGTAATAGCTCTTGGTGTACGCCTTCGGTAAAAAGGCTCAGGGGTGAGAAACAAGTTGTGCGCATGTGTAAAAGAGGGAGTGGTGATATTGCAGTCAATTAAAAGGTTTACTCTGCCCTCCCCCGCTCCCGGAAAAAAAAAAAATTCAGTTTCTGTCCACCATAGTCCAAAAGAGGCCAGACACTAGCCGTAGAAATTGAGACATCTCAGTAAAGGAGTCACATTATTTGCTCCCCAGAAGCAGCAATGCAGATGACCATGGCCCCCCCTGAGGTTTGAGGGAATCCATGTGCAGTCCTTTCCTCACCTCCTCATTATGCATCAGCTTTGTGCTGCAGCAGCTGCAGGACATATTTAAGCCGGTGCCGCAGCTCCAAGGAGCAGCCGTGCTCCGCCAGTGTGCTCAGCTTGTAAGTGAAGGACACCCGGTCTTTGCTGATGTAGGTGAGGAGGTAGGAGTCTTCAGACTTGCACAGAATGATCTTGGTGTGGTCAGTGTAGAAGTTGACCTAAAAAAAAAAAAAAAAAAAAGGCTAATGAGAATTTGACCTTGGTTTACACTTTGGCATGGTGTCTATACTATAGGTATGTCATAAACAGAATCAATTATGTATTTATGTACTCCACATAGACTAAAGAATGCAAGATACTACAATTTGCAAAACAAACAAAACACTGTTCACGTTGCACAAATCCCTTCCCTCTAAATTTTGTATCCAAAATCCCCACCTGTAGCGTTCCGTTGCTGAAGAGCATCACCAAAGCATGGTCAGTTTTGACCCACTGAAGCAGCAGCAGGGAAGACGACAACTTGTCTTCCCGACACTGGATGTCACCGCCCTGCAAGAAAAAAAAAAAAAAAAAAACAACAACCCACACATCAAAAGCTGAACACTTTGTGCAGTCAGAACCATGTCTCTTCTGGGTTACTGTACTCATTTAAGAATAACTTTTTAGAACTCCCAATAGCTTTGTATTTATCAACCCTAACACACTGTGCGGTAAGAAGTTACTTTAGCCTACCCGAGACAGTGCTCAAGATGATATCAGAATAATTCAAAGTTTAACTTACCTCCATCAGGTTCTGCTCCATGTAGTTAGCAACATACTCTACAATATGCATCTGGCTGCGCAGCTGCTCTGGGACAGCAGTGGCAGGGAAGGTAAAGTGTTTACTGTTTGTCAAGTAGTAGTGGACCATTCTGCAAAGAAAGAAATAAGCAACAGGAATTATTTAAAGCAAGGCTGTGGCAATCATTGCCCAGAAGGCTAGTAAATTCAAAGCGTCTTCCACTCACCTGCGCTGATCACAGAGACTCAAGTGTGTCCCTTCATTAAACAGGACCCCAATATTTTGATTGGACAGCTGGTAGCCAAACCCATACTTGTTTGAATAATCCACCCATTTGGTGACCCACACAAATGGATTGGGCTTGGGCAGGCATGGGGGGTTCCAGGATGCTGGGGGAAAAAAATTAAGCAATTAGTTTGTTTTTATTACACCACACAAGCCTTACTGAGGCTCAATAGCAACTGTCATATAGCGCCACTAGAGAATATGTAAATAAAGGCAATGTGAAATTAAGGCAAATTACCTGAAGGCATTGAAGACAAGCAGTTCTTTAGGACTTTGATTGCTGATTCAGCCACAGCAGTTGCAGTGACGCCATCGTCACAAGCTGAGAAGAAGAAACACATTTATTTAAAAAGGCTTTTGTCAGGAAGCTTCACTTGTGTATTTGGCAGAAAGCGGCCTGCACTCAATGCCAGTTCATTGATCCCATTGCTATCTAAAACATCTTCTAAAAAAGGTATTGCTACTACAATACCATTTCTAGCCCAGGATACCACTAGGAATGAGACACATTCCTTCTCTAGTTAATGAAGAATCCTTGTATAAAATGGACATCTAGTGAACCTATGTTGGGGCTGAAACCACCAATCCAGCACTTTTTAGCTACATATCGACTGTACTGCAGATTACATTGATCACCAAGAATGAGACTACTCACCATCACTGCTGCTGGCCATAGTGCCTTTGAAGGAGTGAGATACAGATTTTCTAGACTCTTCCTCAGCCTGGGTGTCCAGAGGACTTGGGCTGGAGCTAGCAAGCTGACCATTGGGAGATGTTGCCTGTTGGAACAGAAAGACTGAATAAAGAAAGCTGAAGCAAATGCATCAAGATCTATTTTAATATCAAAAGTTCAGATTCTGGTCTGGGAACAAAGCTTGTACCTCATTTCCTTCTACAGTCTTGTAGCTCATCTGTCGGCTGATGGAGGTCTTGACAATGCCAGTCACCAGCTTTGAGATGTCATCCCGCTCCTCACTAGGGCTTTTCTCAGCTGGAATAGAATGGGCCAGTTATTTAAACATGTCGAAAGAGGGAAACGAGCAACAAGTGTCTGTAAAGAGGAGAGAGAGAGAGAGAGAGAGAGAGAGAGAGAGAGAGAGATGAAAACCCTTAAAGTAACAGAGTATTGGGATGCAGCATTAGGCCAACTAAAACTACCTTCTAATCTTAAGTGATGTCAGCAACTGGAAAAGGCTCAGGTACTATTAGCGCTTTTGGTACTATAGTAATAAATATTTAAAACTAGTAGTTCATATTAAAATGTAGTTACTTTTGGATTTTTTTTTGCCAAAGAGGCTCTTAGCCACCTTGGAGAAAAACTTCTTGGCAGGACTTGGAGGGTTAAGCTCAGGTATCATCACACAGCTACTTGGAGGCAGTTTGTCTGGGGTAAAGCCCTGTGGGAGAATCAGAGAAGACAGACAGTTTGGTTAGCTTTTGTTCTTTGTTTAGCGTTTGAAAGATTTCACAATGAGGACTGATCAGGAAGTTTGCAAAAGTCTAATTTGGCATCACATTTCTAAGCCGCTCCTTGATGACAGGCCTGGAATGTAATTTTCACCTTTGTAAAGAACTCATGGCTGAGGATTTCATCTAGTGTCAGTCTATCGGAAGGGTTTCGCTTCAGGATCCCTGTGATCAGCTTTTGAGCAGGAAGGGAGAGGAAGTGTGGCAACACGTATTCCACCTCCTTTATGCACCGGTACGTCTCCTTCAGGTCCGACGTCTCGAAAGGTGGGTTCCCACACATCAGCGTGTACCTGCAAATCAAACGTAAGGGAATATTACATTTCTAGTTAGTTTTAACAAGCAGTTTGTTAGTTTAGTTCTCAATTGAGAACTTAGAAGCGCATGTTATATAGTTGACTTAACCAACATTTGCTGGTATGACCTCATCGGAAAGATTTACAGGAAGCTTGTGGTTAACACATTTACTAATTTATTTAGTTCACCTTGCACAAAGAGGAGCTGCAGTTTACCACTCAATTTTCCAATCCCTTTTCTATACGGTTACATAGCACCGTCTTATTTGCAAGGAAAGGCAAGGTTTTACTCGTACTTACATGACACAGCCCAGTGACCACACATCTGACTCGGGTCCATGCCCTTGCCTGTTCAGTACTTCTGGTGCAAGATAATTGGGAGTGCCACATATCGTTCTGTTAAAAAACATGCTCAGGTTAACAAAAAAATATGGGTTTGTGGTGATAAAAAAAACACAACACATATTTAAAAAAAGAATCCACAACAAACATACTTTTTTCTTTGTTCTGCAGGCTCCAGCTTGGCAGCTAATCCGAAGTCTCCCACCTTCAACTCCATGTTCTCATTTATAAAAAAGTTACCTGAAGAGAAGAAAGCATTATAAGACAAGTGCATAGGAGTCATGTGCATCCATAACTAAACATTCAATCATAAATAAAAACTAAAATAAGACAATATTTGTATTTTAGGTAAGGGGTCACTTTCTGCAAGTCAGCTTCGAAAGATGTGCATATATATTTTACACAGCATACGGACACAAACATGTATACATCCATTAACTCCATCTTAAGTAAAACAATGAGATCTGCACCTAGTTTGAGGTCCCTGTGAAGAATCCCTCTGTTATGAAGGTATTTCAATCCCGATATGATCTGTCTGAGGTAGTATCTCACTTCTGGATCCGTTAACGTGTGTCGTGCCTTCCATATATGTGCAAGTGACTGAAAGAAAGGAAATTTAGTTGAGTGCTAAAGAAAAAAATACACCACACAAACAGTTCTTGTATACCAACTGAATTAAACACTGCGCTCACCTTTCTACTGCAAAGCTCCAGGAAAATGTAGATGTTGTCACGATCTTCGAAGTGATGAGAAAACTTGACTACATGCCTGTGGTGAAGTGTTTTGTGGAGTTCAATCTCATTTGTGATCTGAAAACAAAACACAGAACACATGACTGTCATTTCAAATACAGGACACACTATAAAACTAAAAACCACAGTACAAGACAGAGTACCTCTCATACAGTTACTTAAACCAGGATCACCCCACCCACACCTCAAACAAAAAGGAGATATAAAAATGTACCAGTTGGTATGTTCAGCAGGTTATGGTTTTAAAAAAAAAAAAAAAAAAAAAAAAAAACACACCACACACACACACACAACACACCACTACACAGTTTACATACTTTAAGCCACAGTGGAAAGTACAAGAAATGCACCGAGGTTCATTAGGGTTAGTAGATATGTTGGAGAAAAAAAAACACACATTAGGAGGAGGAAATGTTTTGTCCCCACAGGACAGAAGAGAATCTGGGGACTTTCTTACCTTCTCTCTCTGGTGTGGTTTTGCCACTCTGCTCTGTGGTATTACTTTCACAGCATACATCTTGTTGCTGGCCATATCTGTCATTTCATAGCAGCGTGCAAAGCCACCCTAAATGAAGAAAGCAAAGCAAATTAGCTCAAAATGAAAAGGCATTCCAATTCCCTGCACATGATCCACAAAGTAGGATGTTACTGAATAGTCTGCAAAGGATCAGGAAAAAAGTACTCCAAGAAGCACCAATATTTTGTTGGCAGCTGATTAAAACATCTTATATGGTATTAGTTAAGTTATATAATGACTAATTTGCCAACACTACTGTATACACAGAACAGTAACGAATGGTGGAACCGACACCCACTTTCAAAACTTCAAGATTGAAATACAACCCCCATTTATAGGTCTGGAGCAACACAAATCCAGCTGCTGTAGTACTGTGTCCAACTAGTATCACTGGATAGAGCTTAAATCACACCCCCCTCCCCCAATCAACCAAACATAACGCTACGTTCTACATTTACTAGGGGAAACTGTAGCATAAAACTCTCCCGTGCAGGTGTTACTCTAACCATTAGTTAATAAACTTAAAATAGCCATAACTAAGACTAATCTTCACGACCTGACCAGACGATATTAAGTATTTTAGTGAACAACGCGTGTCATGGTTTTATACAACGTGGCAATTGGCAGGCAGTACGATATTAATCTTCACACAAGTAAGGTAGCTATAGAACAAGTTGTTTATTGTATTATACTACTACAAATACAATGTTGACAATCTGAAGGCATTATTTTTTAGACTTTAATGAAAAAAAGCAGAACACACACTTAATACAAAAGTATCAACGAGTTATTCTGTCCAACTATAAATCCATTCGATAAAATTTATCTTCAGTCTGCCTAGTTTTACACAATTCAATAGCGTAGGGTTTTGGTAACAGCAATTAATAAGCTGAGTTTGAACTGCCGATCCTGCCGTATGCCGTACCATTTAACGTCTTTCACAATAAATAGACAACCAGCTACGACAATTCAAAAATCCCCCCCAAACAGTCTAATAAATGGTTTAGTGTAAACACATTATTATAGACGTAATACTAACAAGTAGGACACCCAGAATGTCCTTGCTGTAATATTGGAACTTCCGGAAAGAGAAATGCAAAATGTGTGTTGAATGGCAAAAATGTTGACCGACCACACCAACATGGTCTACCACCACTCCCAATCCCAATCCATTCGCAAGTCTCCACATTTCCAGCAGAAACAAAACAAAACAAAACAAAACACATATCAATGTACATTTTTGTCAAGACAAATGCTACAACATGTATGGTGGAAGACAAGCTACCTTTCCCATCAGTTTCCCTTTGCAGTAACATCTCCCCGTCTTTGAATCAGTCACGATCTGAGCCAGTTCAGGGCGGACCAGTTCTGATTTACTTCGGCTCGGTTTTGCCGTCTGGACAACTTCTGTCCTCTCTGTGCTGGCTTTAAATAAGTCCGGGCTCATGATATGGCAGGCAATGCGCTGAGAGTGGGAGAAACACGCTGAATCCATTCAATTAACTCCAAACAGAACGTCCTTGTGCAATAAAGTTCCTTAGTTTATAATAACACGTGCTGCTCAACCAAGAGGAGCAGTTTTCCATTCAGTACATGCCGGGGCAGGGAATCCCTCAAGCATTTATTCAAAGTATTGTGTGACGTCAATGTGGGGGAGGACTTTCAGCCTGGGGGAGGAGATTAGTTTTTAAAGCCGCCGAAACACTTTGTCTCCTTATTTTTACTATTATATTTTAAATAACCTACTGTAACCTACATCATGATACTATATATTTGTTTTAAATACACAACAGTAAACATCAAAAAGCGTTTTAAACAAAAACACGAATCATCACACATCTCCACTCTCTATCCCACTGAATACACGCATCACAAAGACATCCTGTGACTGTAGCGGTAAAACATGCTACAACAAAAAAAACGATGCATATCTCTAATGTCGTGCTTTCACGCCTCTTCTGTTTCACAGACATTTCGTACCTTGTCTTTAAAGTGTTTTAAGTGTTTAAGAATATTCCTTTTTTTGTAAGTATTGTGTTAGGTGGTTATGTTTTATAAACAATGTAAATAGTAATGTGCATATGTGAGTTCATTGCTTGATTTGAATTGTAACAATTGTATCTAACTTTATCATTCAATAAAATGTGTACAATTTAATGTAAACGTTTATTCTATTTTAAATTACTGACTCACGTTCTTATGGATTTAACAAAGCTGATACAACAACTTATCTGTATTTATAGCAAAAAATAAAATAAAATAAAAAATCAGCCCTGGGGCAGTAAACAAAATATTATTATTTGTATTATTATAGTCTGATATCAATAGCTGTAAAATATATGCATTGTTTTTATTGTAAGTCTGCGTGGTGGTTATATATATGTTTTACCGACTTTTATGATAGTTTAATGCCCCCTATCTTAACTTAAGAGTATAACACTGATAAGAGGGTAAAGGTTTTTCTTCTTGAATGCGTGTTAATATTTAATTTAAATCTTTGTAAGTGTAAAGACGCAGAGCTAGCAAACAAACTTCCATCATTACAGTTCACTAAGGAATGATGGCATTAAGGGTTTAAATGCACATGCTTTTTATTGTATTTTTAAATAACAGGTTAGTTAAATACATTATAGTTAGTATCAATCATTTATAATGGCTCATTGAAGATATATGATCTTCAAAGTCTTGTTTTTAAGATAGTTCTGTTCGCCTTCTTTGTTTATTAGGTTGGTGTGTGGCGTTGTTGAGCAGGACAGCCATAAAGGAGAGGACTTTGCTCAGATCTCAATCCAAGTGTGATTATTAACAAGCAAGTTGTGTTTCCTGCTAACACCCCATTCAAATGTGCGTTCTAGTAAGGACTGACCATGGGCTTGAATCTTGCACCGGTTGTTCACGTTCACTTTCAATATTGGAGATTAATGACGCTCCAGACCGGTACTGGTAATTGATTTTGCATCACAATACCAGGCTGCACGACCCTAAATTGTTTCTACATACAGGAAGAAATGTAAATCACTAAGCACAGACGATGACGTGATATTTTATAATGTGATAACTTATAGTGTGATATTTTATAATGTAATACGTTGTACTGTGATACTTTCTAACAACGTAAGTCGCCCTGGATAAGGGCGCCTGCTAAGAAATAAATAATAAATATCTTACTAAGGCAACAGCTCCGTAGAAATCGGTGTCAACTCCTTGCCAGTACAGAGGCCTCTGTCTGGTCTGGAAGAACTTGCATGGGGCCGCACGCCTATTAATATTATACTCTAAAAACGTTACTGTACTCAACTCAATGCATTCAGCTGCTTACTGTGATAAGCACTTAAACATTTAACCCGGTTATTTGCAGGGCAATAAATAAATACATAAAAACGTGGTATTAATAAAAAATAAAAAATACAGAAATATAAACGTTCTCGGCAACAAAAAACGAGACACGCACCGATCATGTTTAAAAACTAACAAAATAACCACAACATAAACCAATCTCCTGATAACACGTAATGGGGAAGTTTTGTCTGTCTACATACAGTATTAAATATCTCAAAAAAAGGGATTGAAATATATGCTGACCCTAATCATTGGAAGTCATATGTCTGTTATGATGGTTAAAAGCTGCTGGATTTTATCAATTTTTATTACATTTTTTTTTTTGCAGTAGTCTTACCTTGTGTGCTATTCTGAATTTTAAGTAACACATAGATCTGTTTAATTACATTATGCATACAAAGAAAATTAGGCAATACTGTACCTATCATTGCAGCATTGAGACGAGACAGATACACACTCCTAATAAACAGGGCAGCGACTTAATGACACCACTAAGTTAAAAAACGATTTAAACAGATACAATCGTTGCTCAAAATAAACAAATGAAGTTTTAAACAGAATGATGAATGGCCCATCTCCCATTGTTGAATTAACACCTAACGGCAGAAGCTATTGTATAACAGGTGAGTTTCAATGGAGGTTGTATATTGACAACTTGGTCATATGTGTACGTCATCTTTGATTAGTAAAGTTAAAAAAAAAGAATGTCTGGCGTCTCTTATCTATTATCAAGCTAATACACAAAGTAATATTATGCTATTTTTAATTGCAGCCTACTACAGCCTAGTAACTATAATAACCCTAGATCGATTCGCTTTATCGTGTTAACAGAATACTTCCACGTTTTTATTTTGTATTTTTTTTTTTGCAACAATTTGTTTCTCGTTATTTTCGGGGATTAACGATTTTTGGTTGGTTTCACAGACCCTGATCAGCACTAACATTGGAATATATATTGTTACTGTTAACCTTCTAATCTGTGTCTAACAAAACGATATGCACTATATTTTACTATTCAAAATGTGAATTAAAACATATCGATCAATTGCAGCGTAGTCCACTTCAAGAGGACTAAGAAAATCCACAGGAATTGAACAAAATATCCCCAATTGTTTGGTGCGGCTATGCCGCCACCTGCTGGCAAAAACCGGAAGTGAAGGAGGATAACCAGGTTGAATGCTGTATGTAATCATTGCAGAATTCCATTCTTGGATATCCAGGAAGGCTATATAGCTGAAAAATAACCACTATCCCTTAATTCCTATCCCGTCTATTGCAAGTAAGACCTGCAAATAAGAATTTCTTTTTATTTTTTATTCATATTTGCATTCTTTAGAATGTTGATGAGTATCAAAAGGCACTGCATTTCTGTTATTTGCATGACAAATATTTAACATGTACCTCCTGTATATGCCCTCACAAAAGTAGGCATTTCCGTGTTACAAGGAGAAGGTAAACCTTTTAAGAATCTAAGTCAAGTAGACAAACGGCTAGTGAATCCACCGTGTTGCTATAGTGTGGAACACTACATTTATATATGTATTGTTTCTGGTTCAGAAATCCATATTTTCTACTTTGTTCTGTTTCTCTCGAGATTCAGTCCAGGCTTTGTTGATGGTTCTCTTCATCTCATCGTTGCCTTCGTCGTACATCTTCTTCAGAATGTTCATGAGCCCGTCATTGGGGTCAGTGTCTGCGTCAGAAGAGGGCTTTCTAGAGGGGAAGAATACCAGCAGCATCAACATCAGTTTATATTCAACACTGAAATATAGATGTGGTTTTCAGTGTTCAGTTTCAAAGAAATACTGGATCACCGACCTTTTACAGTAGAATACTTGTACTGAGCTGACTGGCGTTCTTCTGTGTAAAGCTTGAACAGTGACCTATCCCTGACCACATTCCGGCGCCTCCTTAAGACTCACCTCTTCAAACAGCACCTGTAGAACTCCTCTGTTTGTATCCTGGGACACTATCACCCTTCATGTAAATGTGCTTTATTTTGCTCTTATCTGCCCCCTATTTTACTGCATTTAATCCTGTACTTCAGAATACTGTAATCTGCCAAGTGTTTAACCTGTAGTACTTTGTATTTAATCATATCCTGATGTAACTATCACTATTTAATCATATCCTGATGTAACTATCACTATTATCTGCTGTATTATTGAATTGTGGTTTGTCACACTTGTACTTTGCTTGAACAAAAGTTATTGTATTTCTTGCTCTTATTGTATTACTTGTATTGTAACACTTGAAATGTATTTGCTTACGATTGTAAGTCGCCCTGGATAAGGGCGTCTGCTAAGAAATAAATAATAATAATAATAATAATTTAGTTCCCTTCTTATTGCGTGTACATTTTCAATTAAACATGTAACATCTTTCATACAGAATATGAAAACCATGTTTTTACAAACACAGTACTGTTTCCATTTTACTTCCGGGTTACAACCTGCCTTTTAACCACAATTTCCCCAAAAGTCAATCGTGCTAATCTAAGAAATCGGAAAAACAGGTCTTTCTGATTTACTGTAAATAAGTCAGGCAAGACCAGTGTTTAGTTTGGATAACCACAACTACAGAGTCAAATACAGAATAGAAGGTTTACATAAAGCAGCAAGGCGTGTTACAAAAGTAACATGTTTCACGATGTTAAAATGTAGAATCTAAAGCCCCTTTCACACTGGTATGATCTACCCGGGCAGGACCTGGTGTCATGCGGGTTAGGGTTGCCCTTCATGACAGACGCAAGTACACAATGCGCGTACGCGGGATTGTGACCCAGTTAGCCAAGAGTGCCAGTGTGAAAGGGGCTTAAGGTAAAAACAGGATGGTACGGCTTCTGGCAATAGCTGGATGGACTAAAGAATGAACAGGGCAGACAGAACACAGCTCATCGGTACACCAGTACTCGCTTCTTGTCGTTCATCTTTTTCTCCACCTGAGTCAAGAAGTCCAATTTTTGCTGGGTCTTCTTTTTACACATCACCAAGACCATGTCTGTTTTCACCTGCACAAAAAGTTGGAGCTGCATTTATTTATTTTTTTTGCCTCAAAGCAAATATAATTTGCCAGCTCGATATTGGCAGAAATGCTAGTTTACAAGGCAACAAGCAGTAACCCAGTAACACATTAAATAAATAAATACACAAGTGTAAGAGGATTTTAGCTCACCCACACAAAAAACAAACAAAAATAAAATGAAAATACCATTAAAAGAAGATGGCAATGAAACCTGATAAGGGAATCCCAAATGCACTACGCCACTGACCTTCCTAAAGCTTTCCTGGGCATCAATGGTACTCAGGAGGTTGTTGATATTCATTTGGTAGTGCTTTCCTTCTAGATCTTTGACAAGAACCTCGAATGACCTGCAGTGATCAATATATACTTATATATATATAGAACATAAAACAAAGAAAAAAAGCAACAGTCCTTTAGCACAAATCAGTTTTGCATAATTTGTTTATATTTTGTATTTTTTTTTTTTTTACGTGAATTCTTGTACAATAGTTTTTGACAGTGCTTCATACTTAGTACTTAATAACTTGACAGCCAATTCCATAGCAGGAACATTTTATTGTGAGAACAGTATTACCATATTATTGTAATTCAGCAGGGCAGAATTAACTTACAGACTGGTGACTACAATGTATGTACTTCAGTTAGAAATTACAGACTCAGCTAGAGATGTCGGCCCTCAAAGCAAGGCAGGTCCCTGGTAATGTCTTGTATTTTATTTTGGAACTTGAAAAATAAAGGGTTTGCATCAATTGAGTTAGGTATCAGTAGAACCTTAGTGTATTTTGGGGGGCTGGAGCTGGGTCTCCTCCCTTGTGTCATCCCGCTAAAATATCTGTCAGTCAAACCTTTTAATTACCCATCAGTCACCCTATTTAGACTGTAGTCAACTTTCTAATTCTCGTCTTGCTCTTCAGTTTCCTCCATCCTCCCTTCCTCCTCCACTTTGCTGTGTCACCTCTGTAACGGTCCCCTCTGGGGACAAGTGAAGATTACTTCCCGACCTTAGAGGCTGACAATGTTGTCTCATCCTCCGAGAGGAAGGTTCCCACTGGTCAGAGCGGACTCCTTGCCAAAAACTTTAACTACATTTCGTTTTCCATTCTCCTACTGAAATCAATTCATTTGCACCCGTGCCAGTCACCCCCTTCAGACAACAGAGCTTGCTCCCAACTTTCCAGCTAGCCACTGACTCAACTTATCGAAGGTGGCTCTTACAGCTGGGGGGGGTGGCGGGAGTGGGGGACCCCTGGCACTCTGTGTGTTTATTTCTTCTTCCCTTTACCAGCACTTTTGTTCTCCCTGCATAGTTTGCGAGGCTCTCCATGCAGCCTCGGAGTGTCAGCCGAGTCTGACCTCTCTCAATTAGACGTCACAGTAAGCCAGGGAGACCTTGGTTCGTCCTCTATCCTTAGTTTCCCCTTGGGGGATGTTCTTCGCTTCCCGGCCTCGGCCTCACCTCAGCGAGGGCAGTTCTCTGAGTAGTCAAGGGGAAAACCCTATTCTGTTGCTAAAGTCACACTTTGTCTTCATTTTAGTAGCCCCTTTATGCAAGCTTGGCTCCTGCCTCATGAAATGTTATATTGATCTGTTCTTACCTCTCAGTGAAGTTTGTCTGAATATTATCTGCTGGGATCTTGTGTACACCATTAAGGGTAATGTAAATCTTTACAAATTTATCAGACTGGTCCCACCCTAAACAAAATTACAAATAAATAAATAAAAATGAATAAATACAAGTTCATCTATACATACAAGCGCACAATAAAACTATGTCAGAAACCAAACTGGCTTTACTCCGAAAAAACATCTTCAAAGAGAACAGTAATCCAAAGGGGTCTGTGTTTTCCTACTCAAGCCAATGACCGCATGAATATTAGTTCGCAAAAAGGCATACCATAGTTATTTATTTTCACAGCATATCCCCTGGATGTTGAAGGCAGCAATGTTTTCTCAGAATCCCCGCTATCCTTCTGTTTCAGTAACTGATGTTGTTGCTGCTGCTGCTGCTTTCTGACGATCTCCCTCTCAATCATCTTCTTCTCCGCTGTCAGAACATCCTGGACGCGTTTTCTTACTGCCTTCTCCAGCAACACATTCACCTCATCCAGATCACTCTGCAACTGAGCAATCTGGAGAAAAAAAAGAAAGCAGATTAATACTGAAAATACAATATCTTAATGTGGCGATTGTATTGCTTTTTTTCTGTTCGTTATTTCACCACTTATATCTAGAAGACTGCCATCAGATGTACAAACTGAACCTATATAATCTACATATGTAGTTGCATCTAAATAAAGTATTTTTGGCAGATTATCTTCATGAAATGCTTGAAATGTATTACACAGCTAAACATAAATCTGGAAAAGATATGCTAAAAGTGAAGTATTTTGAACTACATTCCCCATAATCCATTGTAAAGCTGCCTGATGTAGTTTATATCAGTACTGAAATTGGCTCATTGATATATTCAGGATTAGATAGGACATGACTTCATTTTGATGTGTGTTTAGAGAGGCCATCTTATCTAGGGTATCAGTATACTGTTTCAAAGACATTTCACAGCTACAGGTATGTACAGTGGTCTTGTTTTTCTATTTATTTTTTGCATATTATTTGTTTTCTAACGGTTAGCAGTATGTTATGCCTCACAAAATATAAACCATATTTACGTTGTTTTACAGAAAAGTAGGAAATAATTTTACGGAAAGTAAGAAATAATGCCTTTTGAGGCAACAATTAATTTTACGCACCAAGTCTATGAAAACTAGGTAGACTAGTTTCTTTGAGGGTTTTTCTAAGAAATCAATCTGTTACATTAATTATACATGTCTGCTCTCTTTCCATTTTATAGCATTTATATTTTCTGACATACCTGTCTATTGTGCTGCTATAAATTGTTCAGAACTCCACAATGAAGATATGTTGAGGAGGGGATCACCTTTCACATGTAACAAAGAAAGAGACGTATTTACTTTATTGAATTATTTATAAATAATAGTACTTTCTCACTGGTATCTGTATAAATGTTTTAGGGAATAGAGATCAGTTGAAGCAGTAATTCAGTATGTATAGTACGCAAACCTTTTTTTAGTTTGCTTACAATATAGACAATTGAAACATGTGCAAAGCTGTGCCGTATTAGAGTTATGTTTATAGCAAGTGAATATGGAGTGGTAAGTGTGAAAAAAAGCACAAATATTTTACCAGGTGGGTAAAAAACATTATTAAAATTTTGAAATTTGTACTTTCAGATATAATGTATACATATTGAAAACGCTTAAATGTTACTAAAATCCTAGTATAACAATTTATTTTTTTAAATTTTTTTTTTAAAAGATACATCTCTTAGAATATATAGCCCCATCATTTACAATGTAAAGTTACACAAATGTCCAGGCTGTTATATCCCAGGTGGGACACTGCTGTTGTACCCTTGAGCAAAGTATTTTACCAGATTGCTCCAGTAAAAACCCAACTGTAAAAACGGGGTACCAGAATTTGTAGGCATTAGATTGTCAGGTTCTTTTTTATCATACACGTCTACATTTCAGATAATTAATAAGCAGCAGTTTCAAAATTCATGACTGCCTTGGCCATGACAGAGAACAGATTTCACAGCAGATTTCTGTCCTTAAACTCTTAGCATCAAATTTGTGCTGTCCTGGCTTCCAGTTGTGGCCTTAGACCCAATTAACACTGTTCTAGCAAGTGTGGATTACAGGTCTACTATGTGCAATGATTCACTTATAAGACCATGAAATGTTTAACTGTAAATATGTTATTTTCTAAGAGATCCTAAGGAATGTGATACATTACCCGATATCCATACACCTTTTTAAAATGAATGCACCAAAGCCCAAGTTTTTTTTTTTTTTTTTACACATATTTTAATGAATCGTTTTCCATCAAGAAACAAAACAAAAATAAAAAACAAAAACTGTAAAGTCACTTTAGTCCCAGGTTTGTATGTCACCTTTGAGTGTCTCCAGCACAGAACTGGGTGAATTTAATTCACTTGACAGTTACCACATTGCTCTTTGGATCCCAGACATCTGATTGTGGTCAGCAAGATGGCGAAAAACTATACGACTAAGACGCCACCTTCGCTTCACACCACGGGGCCGTGAAGTCATCACACATCTGTTGCGGATTCGTACCGGGCAGCTGTCTCGTGGGAAGGCTGCAATTTCTTTGTCGGCTATCTCCTGCAAAGTAGTTCATGCCCAACAAATAATAAATAATTATTAAAGTGCAAATCATCATTACCAAATTAAGTAGAAATAGATACAGAAATAACTGTGATTGTGGAGTGTATGTCATTTTGCTCCGATAACAAACTACATTATTTGTTATTTACATATTATTCTAAAAGAGCAGAAAAAAAATACTGTGTATGTGGTATTTAAGTAGTGTTGCAATATGAACCACAATTTGGTCCTGGTCAGCACCTGTAGTTCTTTAGGAAGGATTGTGTTTTTTCTGATAGCGTTCATCCGCAGTCTGTCGTTGGCATACTCAAACGCCATTTGCCTTCTCTTGACATCTCGAAGCATCCTCCAATTCACGTAATAACCTCGCACCTGCTCTACATTCCCTGCCTAAAATTAAAATAACAAGAAGTCTAGACATGAGGACTTGTCATTGCAATTGATTAAAATGAATTGGAATTGACCTCAACCCTTACACTATATATATATATATATATATAGTGAGAGAGAGAGAGAGAGAGAGAGAGAGAGAGAGAGAGAGAGAGAGGTTTTATGTGCTATCAATTTTAATATTATCTCTTATCAAAACAATTGGATTAAAACGACCACTACCGAAAATAAAACGTTGACCCATTGTGGTAGTCCTGCTGTACAGTATACTCGCATGTGTTTGAGGCCTCCATCTTCGTTTAATCTGTTTCTTTCTGTATGGTAATGAACGAGAATAGATGCTACAACTGTACTGTCCTTGGGCTGGACTCTTCCACTCGTGTTTCACATACACTAAAACAGTCACCGTTCAAATACATAATATAATAAACAGACGTATAACATTTTGGATTAATATCAAAACCCAAACTAAAGTATTACCTGAGACGTTATTCTAAAAGAGGTTTGCAGAAATTCAAATCCCGATTTCACAACCCTAGACAACACGGAAGCAGCCATGTTGGACAGTCACATTCAATCCATACGAACTTTATTTAAAATGTGTCTTCACACTTATTGCGCATTGTCCGATAGATTTGAAACAGACTGCCCTCTCTCTTTCTTATGTAGTTTTTTTTCTTTTATTTGGGAACCAATTGAAATAAAAAAAAAATCTGGTGTTGGGTTAAACTAATGTATGACTTTCTGCAGTATATGACCAATTCATTATGACAGGAAAGAGAACAAGATTAAAATACTTTTACTGCTGGTAAGCAGTCGGGTATGGTAATTAGATACATTTTAAATAAGTAAATAAATGCATACATTAAATACATGCGATGCAATCACATTAACACACCACGTCCCATTACATTATACTAGGTTGTTTTAAATGTTACACATTTTTATACAAGAATACAGAAGAAGTAACGTGTGTGTGTGTGCAGTTCTTTCCCTCAAACCACATCACCCGTCCATTCAGTCCTGGCCTTCTCAACAGAGACGGACAGACGAAGTATGCCTATTGAATGTCTATATGGGTTGTGTCCAGGTTAAGACCACCCAACTTCAGCCAGCATTACAGAAAGCTTGTACAACTAGCTCCCTCCCACCAACTTAAACTGCAAAATGAGACATTGTTTATTTGTGCACACCAGGTGGCAGTATTTAGTTGTAATAAAAGTACCATACAATAAACATAGAAACCACACTCCATTTTAATAACCCATACATCTCTGGGCTGTAACAGTAAACCTCTTTTTATTACAATAATATGATTTATGTTATATGTATATGCATTAGGGATATTATGTTGTAAAGGTAAAACATCTGTAGTTTGCCAAGCATCTGGATTTCTTTTTCCTATAAGAAACTGGCTAGTGCATGCATGTTGTTTAATATTATTTACTGCAAAAGCCTTAATCAGTCATAAAATAAAACAGCAAGTTTCAATGCATTTACCAGTGGTGACAAACTAGTAGCAGGCAAACAGAAACTAATGTAAAAGAAAACACTACTATGTCAGTTGGCAGTGTTTACGAGGAAACTAAAAGAATTGTGGGTCCTGAAAAGTTTATTTATCTACTTCTCAACTTAAAATAAATAGTCTCTCTAT
>NW_026708748.1:0-36748 GCF_902713425.1 Acipenser ruthenus
CACAGGGAATCATTGAAAAAAAGAGACACGTATGGTAAAGCTCAGGGAAGCATTTTATACCACGGAGAGGTCTGGTAAAGCATTGTAAAGCACAGAGAGGTCTGGTAAAGCATAGGGAAGCATTGTTAAGCACAGAGAGGTCTGGTAAAGCATAGGGAAGTATTGTAAATCACTGTGATTTATGGTAAAGTACAGGGACGCATTCTAATGCACAGATAGGTATGGTAAAGGATAGGGAAGAAATTTAAATCATAGAGAGGTATGGGAAAGCACAGGTAATCATTGTAAAGCACAGACAGGTATGGGAAAGCACAGGGAATCATTGTAAAGAAGAGACAGGTATGGTAAAGCACAGGGAATCATTGTAAAGCACAGACAGGTATGTTAAAGCTCAGGGAAGCATTTTAAAGCACAGAGTGTTCTGGTAAAGCATAGTGAAGCATTGTAATGCACAGCTAGGTTATGGTAAAGCACAGGGAATCATTGTAAGGCAAAGGCATACATTTCAAAGCACAGACAGGTATGGTAATGCACAAGGAGGCATTGTAATCCACAGAGATACATTGCAAACCACAGAAAACCACAGTATGGGAAAGCACAGGGAATCATTGTAAAGAAGAGACAGGTATGGGAAAGCACAGGGAATCATTGTGAAGAAGAGACAGGTATAGTAAAGCACAGGGAAGCATTGTAATGCACAGATAGGTATGTAAAGCCCAGGGAAGCATAGTAATGCACAGATAGGTATGGTAAAGGATAGGGAAGAATTTTAAATCACAGAGAGGTATGGGAAAGCACAGGGAATCATTGTAAAGCACAGACAGGTATGGGAAAGCACAGGGAAGAATTTTAAATCACAGAGAGGTATGGTAAAGCACAAAGCAGCATTCTAAAGCAAAGACACGTATGGTAAAGCTCAGGGAAGCATTTTATACCACGGAGAGGTCTGGTAAAGCATAGGGAAGCATTGTTAAGCACAGAGAGGTCTGGTAAAGCATAGGGAAGTATTGTAAATCACTGAGAGGTATGGTAAAGCACAGGGACGCATTGTAATGCACAGAGAGGCATAATAAAGCACAGCGAAGCAATATAAAACAGAGAAAGTTATGGTAAAGCTCAGGGATAAATTATATAACGCCCAGGGATACATTGTAAAGCACAGACAGGTATGGTAATGCACAAGGAGGCATTGTAATGCACAGACAGGTATGGGAAAGCACAGGGAAGCATTGTAATGCACAGATAGGTATGGTAAAGCACAGGGAAGCATTATAATGCACAGAGAGGTATGGTAAAGCTCAGGGAAGCATTTCATACCACAGAGAGGTCTGGTAAAGCATAGGGAAGCATTGTTAAGCACAGAGAGGTCTGGTAAAGTACAGGGAAGTATTGTAAATCACTGAGATTTTATGGTAAAGTACAGGGAAGCATAGTAATGCACAGATAGGTATGATAAAGGATAGGGAAGAATTTTAAATCACAGAGAGGTATGGGAAAGCACAGGTAATCATTGTAAAGCACAGACAGGTATGGGAAAGCACAGGGAATCATTGTAAAGAAGAGACAGGTATGGGAAAGCTCAGGGAAGCATTTTAAAGCACAGAGAGGTCTGGTAAAGCATAGGGAAGCATTGTAATGCACAGATAGGTATGGTAAAGCACAGAGAATCATTGTAATGCGACAGAGAGGTATGGTAAAGCACAAAGAAGCATTCTAAAGCAAAGACACGTATGGTAAAGCTCCGGGAAGCATTTTATACCACGGAGAGGTCTGGTAAAGCATAGGGAAGCATTGTAAAGCACAGAGAGGTCTGGTAAAGCATAGGGAAGCATTGTTAAGCACAGAGAGGTCTGGTAAAGCATAGGGAAATATTGTAAATCACTGAAAGGTATGGTAAAGCACAGGGACGCATTCTAATGCACAGATAGGTATGGTAAAGGATAGGGAAGAAATATAAATCACAGAGAGGTATGGGAAAGCGCAGCTAATCATTGTAAAGCACAGACAGGTATGGGAAAGCACAGGGAATCATTGTAAAGAATAGACAGGTATGGTAAAGCACAGGGAATCATTGTAAAGCACAGACAGGTATGGTAAAGCTCAGGGAAGCATTTTATACCACGGAGAGGTCTGGTAAAGCATAGGGAAGCATTGTAAAGCACAGAGAGGTCTGGTAAAGCATAGGGAAGCATTGTTAAGCACAGAGAGGTCTGGTAAAGCATAGGGAAATATTGTAAATCACTGAAAGGTATGGTAAAGCACAGGGACGCATTGTAATGCACAGATAGGTATGGTAAAGCATAGGGAAGAATTTTAAATCACAGAGAGGTATGGTAAAGCACAAAGAAGCATTCTAAAGCAAAGACACGTATGGTATAGCTCAGGGAAGCATTTTATACCACGGAGAGGTCTGGTAAAGCATAGGGAAGCATTGTTAAGCACAGAGAGGTCTGGTAAAGCATAGGGAAGTATTGTAAATCACTGAGATTTATGGTAAAGTACAGGGACGCATTCTAATGCACAGATAGGTATGGTAAAGGACAGGGAAGCATTGTTAAGCACAGCCAGGTATGGTAAAGCACAGGGAATCGTTGTAAAGCACAGACAGGTATGGTAAAGCTCAGGGAAGCATTTTAAAGCACAGAGAGGTCCTGGTAAAGCATAGGGAAGCATTGTAATGCACAGATAGGTATGGTAAAGGACAGGGAAGCATTATAATGCACAGCCAGGTATGGTAAAGCACAGGGAATCGTTGTAAAGCACAGACAGGTATGGTAAAGCTCAGGGAAGCATTTTAAAGCACAGAGAGGTCTGGTAAAGCATAGGGAAGCATTGTAATGCACAGATAGGTATGGTAAAGCACAGGGAATCATTGTAAGGCAAAGGCATACATTTCAAAGAACAGACAGGTATGGTAATGCACAAGGAGGCATTGTAATCCACAGAGATACATTGCAAACCACAGAAAACCACAGTATGGGAAAGCACAGGGAATCATTGTAAAGAAGAGACAGGTATAGTAAAGCACAGGGAAGAATTTTAAATCACAGAGAGGTATGGGAAAGCACAGGGAATCATTGTAAAGCACAGACAGGTATGGGAAAGCACAGGGAACAATTTTGAATCACAGAGAAGTATGGGAAAGCTAAGGGAATCATTGTAAAGCACAGACAGGTATGGGAAAGCAGAGGGAATCATTGTAAAGAAGAGACAGGTATAGTAAAGCACAGGGAAGCATTGTAATGCACAGATAGGTATGGTAAAGCACAGGGAAGCATTATAATGCACAGACACGTATGGTAAAGCTCAGGGAAGCATTTTATACCACAGAGAGGTCTGGTAAAGCACAGGGAAGTATTGTAAATCACTGAGATTTATGGTAAAGTACAGGGACGCATTCTAATGCACAGATAGGTATGGTAAAGCCCAGGGAAGCATAATAATGCACAGAGAGGTCTGGTAAAGCATAGGGAAGCATTGTAATGCACAGATAGGTATGGTAAAGGACAGGGAAGCATTATAATGCACAGCCAGGTATGGTAAAGCACAGGGAATCGTTGTAAAGCACAGACAGGTATGGTAAAGCTCAGGGAAGCATTTTAAAGCACAGAGTGTTCTGGTAAAGCATAGTGAAGCATTGTAATGCACAGCTAGGTATGGTAAAGCACAGGGAATCATTGTAAGGCAAAGGCATACATTTCAAAGCACAGACAGGTATGGTAATGCACAAGGAGGCATTGTAATCCACAGAGATACATTGCAAACCACAGAAAACCACAGTATGGGAAAGCACAGGGAATCATTGTAAAGAAGAGACAGGTATGGGAAAGCACAGGGAATCATTGTGAAGAAGAGACAGGTATAGTAAAGCACAGGGAAGCATTGTAATGCACAGATAGGTATGTAAAGCCCAGGGAAGCATAGTAATGCACAGATAGGTATGGTAAAGGATAGGAGAAGAATTTTAAATCACAGAGAGGTATGGGAAAGCACAGGGAATCATTGTAAAGCACAGACAGGTATGGGAAAGCACAGGGAAGAATTTTAAATCACAGAGAGGTATGGTAAAGCACAAAGCAGCATTCTAAAGCAAAGACACGTATGGTAAAGCTCAGGGAAGCATTTTATACCACGGAGAGGTCTGGTAAAGCATAGGGAAGCATTGTTAAGCACAGAGAGGTCTGGTAAAGCATAGGGAAGTATTGTAAATCACTGAGAGGTATGGTAAAGCACAGGGACGCATTGTAATGCACAGAGAGGCATAATAAAGCACAGCGAAAGCAATATAAACCAGAGAAAGTTATGGTAAAGCTCAGGGATAAATTATATAACGCCCAGGGATACATTGTAAAGCACAGACAGGTATGGTAATGCACAAGGAGGCATTGTAATGCACAGACAGGTATGGGAAAGCACAGGGAAGCATTGTAATGCACAGATAGGTATGGTAAAGCACAGGGAAGCATTATAATGCACAGAGAGGTATGGTAAAGCTCAGGGAAGCATTTCATACCACAGAGAGGTCTGGTAAAGCATAGGGAAGCATTGTTAAGCACAGAGAGGTCTGGTAAAGTACAGGGAAGTATTGTAAATCACTGAGATTTATGGTAAAGTACAGGGAAGCATAGTAATGCACAGATAGGTATGATAAAGGATAGGGAAGAATTTTAAATCACAGAGAGGTATGGGAAAGCACAGGTAATCATTGTAAAGCACAGACAGGTATGGGAAAACACAGGGAATCATTGTAAAGAAGAGACAGGTATGGTAAAGCTCAGGGAAGCATTTTAAAGCACAGAGAGGTCTGGTAAAGCATAGGGAAGCATTGTAATGCACAGATAGGTATGGTAAAGCACAGGGAATCATTGTAAAGCACAGACAGGTATGGTAAAGCTCAGGGAAGCATTTTAAAGCACAGAGAGGTCTGGTAAAGCATAGGGAAGCATTGTAATGCACAGATAGGTATGGTAAAGCATAGGGTATCATTGTAAGGCAAAGGCATACATTTCAAAGAACAGACAGGTATGGTAATGCACAAGGAGGCATTGTAATCCACAGAGATACATTGCAAACCACAGAAAACCCACAGTATGGGAAAGCACAGGGAATCATTGTAAAGAAGAGACAGGTATAGTAAAGCACAGGGAAGCATTCTAATGCACAGATAGGTATGGTAAAGCCCAGGGAAGCATAGTAATGCACAGATAGGTATGGTAAAGGATAGGGAAGAATTTTTAAATCACAGAGAGGTATGGGAAAGCACAGGGAATCATTGTAAAGCACAGACAGGTATGGGAAAGCACAGGGAAGAATTTTAAATCACAGAGAGGTATGGGAAAGCACAGGGAATCATTCTAATGCACAGATAGGTATGGTAAAGCACAGGGAATCATTGTAAGGCACAAGCATACATTTCAAAGAACAGACAGGTATGGTAATGCACAAGGAGGCATTGTAATCCACAGAGATACACTGCAAAGCACAGAGAGGTATGGCAAAACACATGAAGGTATTGTAACTCACAGGGAAGAATTTTAAATCACAGAGAGGTATGGTAAAGCACAAAAGAAGCATTCTAAAGCAAAGACACGTATGGTAAAGCTCAGGGAAGCATTTTATACCACGGAGAGGTCTGGTAAAACATAGGGAAGCATTGTAAAGCACAGAGAGGTCTGGTAAAGCATAGGGAAGCATTGTTAAGCACAGAGAGGTCTGGTGAAGCATAGGGAAATATTGTAAATCACTGAAAGGTATGGTAAAGCACAGGGACGCATTGTAATGCACAGATAGGTATGGTAAAGGATAGGGAAGAATTTTAAATCACAGAGAGGTATGGGAAAGCACAGGGAATCATTGTAAAGAAGAGACAGGTATGGTAAAGCACAAAGAAGCATTCTAAAGCAAAGACACGTGTGGTATAGCTCAGGGAAGCATTTTATACCACGGAGAGGTCTGGTAAAGCATAGGGAAGTATTGTAAATCACTGAGATTTATGGTAAAGTACAGGGACGCATTCTAATGCACAGATAGGTATGGTAAAGGATAGGGAAGAAATTTAAATCACAGAGAGGTATGGGAAAGCACAGGGAATCATTGTAAAGAAGAGACAGGTATGGTAAAGCACAGGGAATCATTGTAAAGCACAGACAGGTATGGTAAAGCTCAGGGAAGCATTTTAAAGCACAGAGTGGTCTGGTAAAGCATAGGGAAGCATTGTAATGCACAGATAGGTATGGTAAAGCATAGGGAAGTATTGTAAATCACTGAGATTTATGGTAAAGTACAGGGACGCATTCTAATGCACAGATAGGTATGGTAAAGGATAGGGAAGAAATTTAAATCACAGAGAGGTATGGGAAAGCACAGGGAATCATTGTAAAGAAGAGACAGGTATGGTAAAGCACAGGGAATCATTGTAAAGCACAGACAGGTATGGTAAAGCTCAGGGAAGCATTTTAAAGCACAGAGTGGTCTGGTAAAGCATAGGGAAGCATTGTAATGCACAGATAGGTATGGTAAAGCTCAGGGAATCATTGTAAGGCAAAGGCATACATTTCAAAGCACAGACAGGTATGGTAATGCACAAGGAGGCATTGTAATCCACAGAGATACATTGCAAACCACAGAAAACCACAGTATGGGAAAGCACAGGGAATCATTGAAAAAAAGAGACACGTATGGTAAAGCTCAGGGAAGCATTTTATACCACGGAGAGGTCTGGTAAAGCATTGTAAAGCACAGAGAGGTCTGGTAAAGCATAGGGAAGCATTGTTAAGCACAGAGAGGTCTGGTAAAGCATAGGGAAGTATTGTAAATCACTGTGATTTATGGTAAAGTACAGGGACGCATTCTAATGCACAGATAGGTATGGTAAAGGATAGGGAAGAAATTTAAATCATAGAGAGGTATGGGAAAGCACAGGTAATCATTGTAAAGCACAGACAGGTATGGTAAAGCACAGGGAATCATTGTAAAGCACAGACAGGTATGGTAAAGCTCAGGGAAGCATTTTAAAGCACAGAGTGGTCTGGTAAAGCATAGGGAAGCATTGTAATGCACAGATAGGTATGGTAAAGCATAGGGAAGTATTGTAAATCACTGAGATTTATGGTAAAGTACAGGGACGCATTCTAATGCACAGATAGGTATGGTAAAGGATAGGGAAGAAATTTAAATCACAGAGAGGTATGGGAAAGCACAGGGAATCATTGTAAAGAAGAGACAGGTATGGTAAAGCACAGGGAATCATTGTAAAGCACAGACAGGTATGGTAAAGCTCAGGGAAGCATTTTAAAGCACAGAGTGGTCTGGTAAAGCATAGGGAAGCATTGTTAAGCACAGAGAGGTCTGGTAAAGCATAGGGAAGTATTGTAAATCACTGAGATTTATGGTAAAGTACAGGGACGCATTCTAATGCACAGATAGGTATGGTAAAGGATAGGGAAGAAATTTAAATCACAGAGAGGTATGGGAAAGCACAGGGAATCATTGTAAAGAAGAGACAGGTATGGTAAAGCACAGGGAATCATTGTAAAGCACAGACAGGTATGGTAAAGCTCAGGGAAGCATTTTAAAGCACAGAGTGGTCTGGTAAAGCATAGGGAAGCATTGTAATGCACAGATAGGTATGGTAAAGCTCAGGGAATCATTGTAAGGCAAAGGCATACATTTCAAAGCACAGACAGGTATGGTAATGCACAAGGAGGGCATTGTAATCCACAGAGATACATTGCAAACCACAGAAAACCACAGTATGGGAAAGCACAGGGAATCATTGAAAAAAAGAGACACGTATGGTAAAGCTCAGGGAAGCATTTTATACCACGGAGAGGTCTGGTAAAGCATTGTAAAGCACAGAGAGGTCTGGTAAAGCATAGGGAAGCATTGTTAAGCACAGAGAGGTCTGGTAAAGCATAGGGAAGTATTGTAAATCACTGTGATTTATGGTAAAGTACAGGGACGCATTCTAATGCACAGATAGGTATGGTAAAGGATAGGGAAGAAATTTAAATCATAGAGAGGTATGGGAAAGCACAGGTAATCATTGTAAAGCACAGACAGGTATGGGAAAGCACAGGGAATCATTGTAAAGAAGAGACAGGTATGGTAAAGCACAGGGAATCATTGTAAAGCACAGACAGGTATGTTAAAGCTCAGGGAAGCATTTTTAAAGCACAGAGTGTTCTGGTAAAGCATAGTGAAGCATTGTAATGCACAGCTAGGTATGGTAAAGCACAGGGAATCATTGTAAGGCAAAGGCATACATTTCAAAGCACAGACAGGTATGGTAATGCACAAGGAGGCATTTGTAATCCACAGAGATACATTGCAAACCACAGAAAACCACAGTATGGGAAAGCACAGGGAATCATTGTAAAGAAGAGACAGGTATGGGAAAGCACAGGGAATCATTGTGAAGAAGAGACAGGTATAGTAAAGCACAGGGAAGCATTGTAATGCACAGATAGGTATGTAAAGCCCAGGGAAGCATAGTAATGCACAGATAGGTATGGTAAAGGATAGGGAAGAATTTTAAATCACAGAGAGGTATGGGAAAGCACAGGGAATCATTGTAAAGCACAGACAGGTATGGGAAAGCACAGGGAAGAATTTTAAATCACAGAGAGGTATGGTAAAGCACAAAGCAGCATTCTAAAGCAAAGACACGTAATGGTAAAGCTCAGGGAAGCATTTTATACCACGGAGAGGTCTGGTAAAGCATAGGGAAGCATTGTTAAGCACAGAGAGGTCTGGTAAAGCATAGGGAAGTATTGTAAATCACTGAGAGGTATGGTAAAGCACAGGGACGCATTGTAATGCACAGAGAGGCATAATAAAGCACAGCGAAGCAATATAAAACAGAGAAAGTTATGGTAAAGCTCAGGGATAAATTATATAACGCCCAGGGATACATTGTAAAGCACAGACAGGTATGGTAATGCACAAGGAGGCATTGTAATGCACAGACAGGTATGGAAAGCACAGGGAAGCATTGTAATGCACAGATAGGTATGGGTAAAGCACAGGGAAGCATTATAATGCACAGAGAGGTATGGTAAAGCTCAGGGAAGCATTTCATACCACAGAGAGGTCTGGTAAAGCATAGGGAAGCATTGTTAAGCACAGAGAGGTCTGGTAAAGTACAGGGAAGTATTGTAAATCACTGAGATTTATGGTAAAGTACAGGGAAGCATAGTAATGCACAGATAGGTATGATAAAGGATAGGGAAGAATTTTAAATCACAGAGAGGTATGGGAAAGCACAGGTAATCATTGTAAAGCACAGACAGGTATGGGAAAGCACAGGGAATCATTGTAAAGAAGAGACAGGTATGGTAAAGCTCAGGGAAGCATTTTAAAGCACAGAGAGGTCTGGTAAAGCATAGGGAAGCATTGTTAATGCACAGATAGGTATGGTAAAGCACAGAGAATCATTGTAATGCACAGAGAGGTATGGTAAAGCACAAAGAAGCATTCTAAAGCAAAGACACGTATGGGTAAAGCTCCGGGAAGCATTTTATACCACGGAGAGGTCTGGTAAAGCATAGGGAAGCATTGTAAAGCACAGAGAGGTCTGGTAAAGCATAGGGAAGCATTGTTAAGCACAGAGAGGGTCTGGTAAAGCATAGGGAAATATTGTAAATCACTGAAAGGTATGGTAAAGCACAGGGACGCATTCTAATGCACAGATAGGTATGGTAAAGGATAGGGAAGAAATATAAATCACAGAGAGGTATGGGAAAGCGCAGCTAATCATTGTAAAGCACAGACAGGTATGGGAAAGCACAGGGAATCATTGTAAAGAATAGACAGGTATGGTAAAGCACAGGGAATCATTGTAAAGCACAGACAGGTATGGTAAAGCTCAGGGAAGCATTTTATACCACGGAGAGGTCTGGTAAAGCATAGGGAAGCATTGTAAAGCACAGAGAGGTCTGGTAAAGCATAGGGAAGCATTGTTAAGCACAGAGAGGTCTGGTAAAGCATAGGGAAATATTGTAAATCACTGAAAGGTATGGTAAAGCACAGGGACGCATTGTAATGCACAGATAGGTATGGTAAAGCATAGGGAAGAATTTTAAATCACAGAGAGGTATGGTAAAGCACAAAGAAGCATTCTAAAGCAAAGACACGTATGGTATAGCTCAGGGAAGCATTTTATACCACGGAGAGGTCTGGTAAAGCATAGGGAAGCATTGTTAAGCACAGAGAGGTCTGGTAAAGCATAGGGAAGTATTGTAAATCACTGAGATTTATGGTAAAGTACAGGGACGCATTCTAATGCACAGATAGGTATGGTAAAGGACAGGGAAGCATTGTTAAGCACAGCCAGGTATGGTAAAGCACAGGGAATCGTTGTAAAGCACAGACAGGTATGGTAAAGCTCAGGGAAGCATTTTAAAGCACAGAGAGGTCTGGTAAAGCATAGGGAAGCATTGTAATGCACAGATAGGTATGGTAAAGGACAGGGAAGCATTATAATGCACAGCCAGGTATGGTAAAGCACAGGGAATCGTTGTAAAGCACAGACAGGTATGGTAAAGCTCAGGGAAGCATTTTAAAGCACAGAGAGGTCTGGTAAAGCATAGGGAAGCATTGTAATGCACAGATAGGTATGGTAAAGCACAGGGAATCATTGTAAGGCAAAGGCATACATTTCAAAGAACAGACAGGTATGGTAATGCACAAGGAGGCATTGTAATCCACAGAGATACATTGCAAACCACAGAAAACCACAGTATGGGAAAGCACAGGGAATCATTGTAAAGAAGAGACAGGTATAGTAAAGCACAGGGAAGAATTTTAAATCACAGAGAGGTATGGGAAAGCACAGGGAATCATTGTAAAGCACAGACAGGTATGGGAAAGCACAGGGAACAATTTTGAATCACAGAGAAGTATGGGAAAGCTAAGGGAATCATTGTAAAGCACAGACAGGTATGGGAAAGCAGAGGGAATCATTGTAAAGAAGAGACAGGTATAGTAAAGCACAGGGAAGCATTGTAATGCACAGATAGGTATGGTAAAGCACAGGGAAGCATTATAATGCACAGACACGTATGGTAAAGCTCAGGGAAGCATTTTATACCACAGAGAGGTCTGGTAAAGCACAGGGAAGTATTGTAAATCACTGAGATTTATGGTAAAGTACAGGGACGCATTCTAATGCACAGATAGGTATGGTAAAGCCCAGGGAAGCATAATAATGCACAGAGAGGTCTGGTAAAGCATAGGGAAGCATTGTAATGCACAGATAGGTATGGTAAAGGACAGGGAAGCATTATAATGCACAGCCAGGTATGGTAAAGCACAGGGAATCGTTGTAAAGCACAGACAGGTATGGTAAAGCTCAGGGAAGCATTTTAAAGCACAGAGTGTTCTGGTAAAGCATAGTGAAGCATTGTAATGCACACAGCTAGGTATGGTAAAGCACAGGGAATCATTGTAAGGCAAAGGCATACATTTCAAAGCACAGACAGGTATGGTAATGCACAAGGAGGCATTGTAATCCACAGAGATACATTGCAAACCACAGAAAACCACAGTATGGGAAAGCACAGGGAATCATTGTAAAGAAGAGACAGGTATGGGAAAGCACAGGGAATCATTGTGAAGAAGAGACAGGTATAGTAAAGCACAGGGAAGCATTGTAATGCACAGATAGGTATGTTAAAGCCCAGGGAAGCATAGTAATGCACAGATAGGTATGGTAAAGGATAGGGAAGAATTTTAAATCACAGAGAGGTATGGGAAAGCACAGGGAATCATTGTAAAAGCACAGACAGGTATGGGAAAGCACAGGGAAGAATTTTAAATCACAGAGAGGTATGGTAAAGCACAAAGCGAGCATTCTAAAGCAAAGACACGTATGGTAAAGCTCAGGGAAGCATTTTATACCACGGAGAGGTCTGGTAAAGCATAGGGAAGCATTGTTAAGCACAGAGAGGTCTGGTAAAGCATAGGGAAGTATTGTAAATCACTGAGAGGTATGGTAAAGCACAGGGACGCATTGTAATGCACAGAGAGGCATAATAAAGCACAGCGAAGCAATATAAACCAGAGAAAGTTATGGTAAAGCTCAGGGATAAATTATATAACGCCCAGGGATACATTGTAAAGCACAGACAGGTATGGTAATGCACAAGGAGGCATTGTAATGCACAGACAGGTATGGGAAAGCACAGGGAAGCATTGTAATGCACAGAGAGGTATGGTAAAGCTCAGGGAAGCATTTCATACCACAGAGAGGTCTGGTAAAGCATAGGGAAGCATTGTTAAGCACAGAGAGGTCTGGTAAAGTACAGGGAAGTATTGTAAATCACTGAGATTTATGGTAAAGTACAGGGAAGCATAGTAATGCACAGATAGGTATGATAAAGGATAGGGAAGAATTTTAAATCACAGAGAGGTATGGGAAAGCACAGGTAATCATTGTAAAGCACAGACAGGTATGGGAAAGCACAGGGAATCATTGTAAAGAAGAGACAGGTATGGTAAAGCTCAGGGAAGCATTTTAAAGCACAGAGAGGTCTGGTAAAGCATAGGGAAGCATTGTAATGCACAGATAGGTATGGTAAAGCACAGGGAATCATTGTAAAGCACAGACAGGTATGGTAAAGCTCAGGGAAGCATTTTAAAGCACAGAGAGGTCTGGTAAAGCATAGGGAAGCATTGTAATGCACAGATAGGTATGGTAAAGCATAGGGTATCATTGTAAGGCAAAGGCATACATTTCAAAGAACAGACAGGTATGGTAATGCACAAGGAGGCATTGTAATCCACAGAGATACATTGCAAACCACAGAAAACCACAGTATGGGAAAGCACAGGGAATCATTGTAAAGAAGAGACAGGTATAGTAAAGCACAGGGAAGCATTCTAATGCACAGATAGGTATGGTAAAGCCCAGGGAAGCATAGTAATGCACAGATAGGTATGGTAAAGGATAGGGAAGAATTTTAAATCACAGAGAGGTATGGGAAAGCACAGGGAATCATTGTAAAGCACAGACAGGTATGGGAAAGCACAGGGAAGAATTTTAAATCACAGAGAGGTATGGGAAAGCACAGGGAATCATTCTAATGCACAGATAGGTATGGTAAAGCACAGGGAATCATTGTAAGGCACAAGCATACATTTCAAAGAACAGACAGGTATGGTAATGCACAAGGAGGCATTGTAATCCACAGAGATACACTGCAAAGCACAGAGAGGTATGGCAAAACACATGAAGGTATTGTAACTCACAGGGAAGAATTTTAAATCACAGAGAGGTATGGTAAAGCACAAAGAAGCATTCTAAAGCAAAGACACGTATGGTAAAGCTCAGGGAAGCATTTTATACCACGGAGAGGTCTGGTAAAACATAGGGAAGCATTGTAAAGCACAGAGAGGTCTGGTAAAGCATAGGGAAGCATTGTTAAGCACAGAGAGGTCTGGTGAAGCATAGGGAAATATTGTAAATCACTGAAAGGTATGGTAAAGCACAGGGACGCATTGTAATGCACAGATAGGTATGGTAAAGGATAGGGAAGAATTTTAAATCACAGAGAGGTATGGGAAAGCACAGGGAATCATTGTAAAGAAGAGACAGGTATGGTAAAGCACAAAGAAGCATTCTAAAGCAAAGACACGTGTGGTATAGCTCAGGGAAGCATTTTATACCACGGAGAGGTCTGGTAAAGCATAGGGAAGTATTGTAAATCACTGAGATTTATGGTAAAGTACAGGGACGCATTCTAATGCACAGATAGGTATGGTAAAGGATAGGGAAGAAATTTAAATCACAGAGAGGTATGGGAAAGCACAGGGAATCATTGTAAAGAAGAGACAGGTATGGTAAAGCACAGGGAATCATTGTAAAGCACAGACAGGTATGGTAAAGCTCAGGGAAGCATTTTAAAGAGTGGTCTGGTAAAGCATAGGGAAGCATTGTAATGCACAGATAGGTATGGTAAAGCATAGGGAAGTATTGTAAATCACTGAGATTTATGGTAAAGTACAGGGACGCATTCTAATGCACAGATAGGTATGGTAAAGGATAGGGAAGAAATTTAAATCACAGAGAGGTATGGGAAAGCACAGGGAATCATTGTAAAGAAGAGACAGGTATGGTAAAGCACAGGGAATCATTGTAAAGCACAGACAGGTATGGTAAAGCTCAGGGAAGCATTTTAAAGCACAGAGTGGTCTGGTAAAGCATAGGGAAGCATTGTAATGCACAGATAGGTATGGTAAAGCTCAGGGAATCATTGTAAGGCAAAGGCATACATTTCAAAGCACAGACAGGTATGGTAATGCACAAGGAGGCATTGTAATCCACAGAGATACATTGCAAACCACAGAAAACCACAGTATGGGAAAGCACAGGGAATCATTGAAAAAAAGAGACACGTATGGTAAAGCTCAGGGAAGCATTTTATACCACGGAGAGGTCTGGTAAAGCATTGTAAAGCACAGAGAGGTCTGGTAAAGCATAGGGAAGCATTGTTAAGCACAGAGAGGTCTGGTAAAGCATAGGGAAGTATTGTAAATCACTGTGATTTATGGTAAAGTACAGGGACGCATTCTAATGCACAGATAGGTATGGTAAAGGATAGGGAAGAAATTTAAATCATAGAGAGGTATGGGAAAGCACAGGTAATCATTGTAAAGCACAGACAGGTATGGGAAAGCACAGGGAATCATTGTAAAGAAGAGACAGGTATGGTAAAGCACAGGGAATCATTGTAAAGCACAGACAGGTATGTTAAAGCTCAGGGAAGCATTTTAAAGCACAGAGTGTTCTGGTAAAGCATAGTGAAGCATTGTAATGCACAGCTAGGTATGGTAAAGCACAGGGAATCATTGTAAGGCAAAGGCATACATTTCAAAGCACAGACAGGTATGGTAATGCACAAGGAGGCATTGTAATCCACAGAGATACATTGCAAACCACAGAAAACCACAGTATGGGAAAGCACAGGGAATCATTGTAAAGAAGAGACAGGTATGGGAAAGCACAGGGAATCATTGTGAAGAAGAGACAGGTATAGTAAAGCACAGGGAAGCATTGTAATGCACAGATAGGTATGTAAAGCCCAGGGAAGCATAGTAATGCACAGATAGGTATGGTAAAGGATAGGGAAGAATTTTAAATCACAGAGAGGTATGGGAAAGCACAGGGAATCATTGTAAAGCACAGACAGGTATGGGAAAGCACAGGGAAGAATTTTAAATCACAGAGAGGTATGGTAAAGCACAAAGCAGCATTCTAAAGCAAAGACACGTATGGTAAAGCTCAGGGAAGCATTTTATACCACGGAGAGGTCTGGTAAAGCATAGGGAAGCATTGTTAAGCACAGAGAGGTCTGGTAAAGCATAGGGAAGTATTGTAAATCACTGAGAGGTATGGTAAAGCACAGGGACGCATTGTAATGCACAGAGAGGCATAATAAAGCACAGCGAAGCAATATAAAACAGAGAAAGTTATGGTAAAGCTCAGGGATAAATTATATAACGCCCAGGGATACATTGTAAAGCACAGACAGGTATGGTAATGCACAAGGAGGCATTGTAATGCACAGACAGGTATGGGAAAGCACAGGGAAGCATTGTAATGCACAGATAGGTATGGTAAAGCACAGGGAAGCATTATAATGCACAGAGAGGTATGGTAAAGCTCAGGGAAGCATTTCATACCACAGAGAGGTCTGGTAAAGCATAGGGAAGCATTGTTAAGCACAGAGAGGTCTGGTAAAGTACAGGGAAGTATTGTAAATCACTGAGATTTATGGTAAAGTACAGGGAAGCATAGTAATGCACAGATAGGTATGATAAAGGATAGGGAAGAATTTTAAATCACAGAGAGGTATGGGAAAGCACAGGTAATCATTGTAAAGCACAGACAGGTATGGGAAAGCACAGGGAATCATTGTAAAGAAGAGACAGGTATGGTAAAGCTCAGGGAAGCATTTTAAAGCACAGAGAGGTCTGGTAAAGCATAGGGAAGCATTGTAATGCACAGATAGGTATGGTAAAGCACAGGGTATCATTGTAAGGCAAAGGCATACATTTCAAAGAACAGACAGGTATGGTAATGCACAAGGAGGCATTGTAATCCACAGAGATACATTGCAAACCACAGAAAACCACAGTATGGGAAAGCACAGGGAATCATTGTAAAGAAGAGACAGGTATAGTAAAGCACAGGGAAGAATTTTAAATCACAGAGAGGTGTATGGGAAAGCACAGGGAATCATTGTAAAGCACAGACAGGTATGGGAAAGCACAGGGAACAATTTTGAATCACAGAGAAGTATGGGAAAGCTAAGGGAATCATTGTAAAGCACAGACAGGTATGGGAAAGCAGAGGGAATCATTGTAAAGAAGAGACAGGTATAGTAAAGCACAGGGAAGCATTGTAATGCACAGATAGGTATGGTAAAGCACAGGGAAGCATTATAATGCACAGACACGTATGGTAAAGCTCAGGGAAGCATTTTATACCACAGAGAGGTCAGGTAAAGCACAGGGAAGTATTGTAAATCACTGAGATTTATGGTAAAGTACAGGGACGTATTCAATGCACAGATAGGTATGGTAAAGCCCAGGGAAGCATAGTAATGCACAGATAGGTATGGTAAAGGATAGGGAAGAATTTTAAATCACAGAGAGGTATGGGAAAGCACAGGGAATCATTGTAAAGCACAGACAGGTATGGGAAAGCACAGGGAAGAATTTTAAATCACAGAGAGGTATGGGAAAGCACAGGGAATCATTGTAAAGCACAGACAGGTATAGGAAAGCACAGGGATGAATTTTAAATCACAGAGAGGTATGGGAAAGCACAGGGAATCATTCTAATGCACAGATAGGTATGGTAAAGCACAGGGAATCATTGTAAGGCACAAGCATACATTTCAAAGAACAGACAGGTATGGTAATGCACAAGGAGGCATTGTAATCCACAGAGATACACTGCAAAGCACAGAGAGGTATGGCAAAACACATGAAGGTATTGTAACTCACAGGGAAGAATTTTAAATCACAGAGAGGTATGGTAAAGCACAAAGAAGCATTCTAAAGCAAAGACACGTATGGTAAAGCTCAGGGAAGCATTTTATACCACGGAGAGGTCTGGTAAAACATAGGGAAGCATTGTAAAGCACAGAGAGGTCTGGTAAAGCATAGGGAAGCATTGTTAAGCACAGAGAGGTCTGGTGAAGCATAGGGAAATATTGTAAATCACTGAAAGGTATGGTAAAGCACAGGGACGCATTCTAATGCACAGATAGGTATGGTAAAGGATAGGGAAGAAATTTAAATCACAGAGAGGTATGGGAAAGCACAGGGAATCATTGTAAAGAAGAGACAGGTATGGTAAAGCACAGGGAATCATTCTAAAGCACAGACAGGTATGGTAAAGCTCAGGGAAGCATTTTAAAGCACAGAGTGGTCTGGTAAAGCATAGGGAAGCATTGTAATGCACAGATAGGTATGGTAAAGCTCAGGGAATCATTGTAAGGCAAAGGCATACATTTCAAAGCACAGACAGGTATGGTAATGCACAAGGAGGCATTGTAATCCACAGAGATACATTGCAAACCACAGAAAACCACAGTATGGGAAAGCACAGGGAATCATTGAAAAAAAGAGACACGTATGGTAAAGCTCAGGGAAGCATTTTATACCACGGAGAGGTCTGGTAAAGCATTGTAAAGCACAGAGTGGTCTGGTAAAGCATAGGGAAGCATTGTAATGCACAGATAGGTATGGTAAAGCTCAGGGAATCATTGTAAGGCAAAGGCATACATTTCAAAGCACAGACAGGTATGGTAATGCACAAGGAGGCATTGTAATCCACAGAGATACATTGCAAACCACAGAAAACCACAGTATGGGAAAGCACAGGGAATCATTGTAAAGAAGAGACAGGTATGGGAAAGCACAGGGAATCATTGTGAAGAAGAGACAGGTATAGTAAAGCACAGGGAAGCATTGTAATGCACAGATAGGTATGTAAAGCCCAGGGAAGCATAGTAATGCACAGATAGGTATGGTAAAGGATAGGGAAGAATTTTAAATCACAGAGAGGTATGGGAAAGCTCAGGGAATCATTGTAAAGCACAGACAGGTATGGGAAAGCACAGGGAAGAATTTTAAATCACAGAGAGGTATGGTAAAGCACAAAGCAGCATTCTAAAGCAAAGACACGTATGGTAAAGCTCAGGGAAGCATTTTATACCACGGAGAGGTCTGGTAAAGCATAGGGAAGCATTGTTAAGCACAGAGAGGTCTGGTAAAGCATAGGGAAGTATTGTAAATCACTGAGAGGTATGGTAAAGCACAGGGACGCATTGTAATGCACAGAGAGGCATAATAAAGCACAGCGAAGCAATATAAACCAGAGAAAGTTATGGTAAAGCTCAGGGATAAATTATATAACGCCCAGGGATACATTGTAAAGCACAGACAGGTATGGTAATGCACAAGGAGGCATTGTAATGCACAGACAGGTATGGGAAAGCACAGGGAAGCATTGTAATGCACAGAGAGGTATGGTAAAGCTCAGGGAAGCATTTCATACCACAGAGAGGTCTGGTAAAGCATAGGGAAGCATTGTTAAGCACAGAGAGGTCTGGTAAAGTACAGGGAAGTATTGTAAATCACTGAGATTTATGGTAAAGTACAGGGAAGCATAGTAATGCACAGATAGGTATGATAAAGGATAGGGAAGAATTTTAAATCACAGAGAGGTATGGGAAAGCACAGGTAATCATTGTAAAGCACAGACAGGTATGGGAAAGCACAGGGAATCATTGTAAAGAAGAGACAGGTATGGTAAAGCTCAGGGAAGCATTTTAAAGCACAGAGAGGTCTGGTAAAGCATAGGGAAGCATTGTAATGCACAGATAGGTATGGTAAAGCACAGGGAATCATTGTAAAGCACAGACAGGTATGGTAAAGCTCAGGGAAGCATTTTAAAGCACAGAGAGGTCTGGTAAAGCATAGGGAAGCATTGTAATGCACAGATAGGTATGGTAAAGCATAGGGTATCATTGTAAGGCAAAGGCATACATTTCAAAGAACAGACAGGTATGGTAATGCACAAGGAGGCATTGTAATCCACAGAGATACATTGCAAACCACAGAAAACCACAGTATGGGAAAGCACAGGGAATCATTGTAAAGAAGAGACAGGTATAGTAAAGCACAGGGAAGCATTCTAATGCACAGATAGGTATGGTAAAGCCCAGGGAAGCATAGTAATGCACAGATAGGTATGGTAAAGGATAGGGAAGAATTTTAAATCACAGAGAGGTATGGGAAAGCACAGGGAATCATTGTAAAGCACAGACAGGTATGGGAAAGCACAGGGAAGAATTTTAAATCACAGAGAGGTATGGGAAAGCACAGGGAATCATTCTAATGCACAGATAGGTATGGTAAAGCACAGGGAATCATTGTAAGGCACAAGCATACATTTTAAAGAACAGACAGGTATGGTAATGCACAAGGAGGCATTGTAATCCACAGAGATACACTGCAAAGCACAGAGAGGTATGGCAAAACACATGAAGGTATTGTAACTCACAGGGAAGAATTTTAAATCACAGAGAGGTATGGTAAAGCACAAAGAAGCATTCTAAAGCAAAGACACGTATGGTAAAGCTCAGGGAAGCATTTTATACCACGGAGAGGTCTGGTAAAACATAGGGAAGCATTGTAAAGCACAGAGAGGTCTGGTAAAGCATAGGGAAGCATTGTTAAGCACAGAGAGGTCTGGTGAAGCATAGGGAAATATTGTAAATCACTGAAAGGTATGGTAAAGCACAGGGACGCATTGTAATGCACAGATAGGTATGGTAAAGGATAGGGAAGAATTTTAAATCACAGAGAGGTATGGGAAAGCACAGGGAATCATTGTAAAGAAGAGACAGGTATGGTAAAGCACAAAGAAGCATTCTAAAGCAAAGACACGTGTGGTATAGCTCAGGGAAGCATTTTATACCACGGAGAGGTCTGGTAAAGCATAGGGAAGTATTGTAAATCACTGAGATTTATGGTAAAGTACAGGGACGCATTCTAATGCACAGATAGGTATGGTAAAGGATAGGGAAGAAATTTAAATCACAGAGAGGTATGGGAAAGCACAGGGAATCATTGTAAAGAAGAGACAGGTATGGTAAAGCACAGGGAATCATTGTAAAGCACAGACAGGTATGGTAAAGCTCAGGGAAGCATTTTAAAGCACAGAGTGGTCTGGTAAAGCATAGGGAAGCATTGTAATGCACAGATAGGTATGGTAAAGCATAGGGAAGTATTGTAAATCACTGAGATTTATGGTAAAGTACAGGGACGCATTCTAATGCACAGATAGGTATGGTAAAGGATAGGGAAGAAATTTAAATCACAGAGAGGTATGGGAAAGCACAGGGAATCATTGTAAAGAAGAGACAGGTATGGTAAAGCACAGGGAATCATTGTAAAGCACAGACAGGTATGGTAAAGCTCAGGGAAGCATTTTAAAGCACAGAGTGGTCTGGTAAAGCATAGGGAAGCATTGTAATGCACAGATAGGTATGGTAAAGCTCAGGGAATCATTGTAAGGCAAAGGCATACATTTCAAAGCACAGACAGGTATGGTAATGCACAAGGAGGCATTGTAATCCACAGAGATACATTGCAAACCACAGAAAACCACAGTATGGGAAAGCACAGGGAATCATTGAAAAAAAGAGACACGTATGGTAAAGCTCAGGGAAGCATTTTATACCACGGAGAGGTCTGGTAAAGCATTGTAAAGCACAGAGAGGTCTGGTAAAGCATAGGGAAGCATTGTTAAGCACAGAGAGGTCTGGTAAAGCATAGGGAAGTATTGTAAATCACTGTGATTTATGGTAAAGTACAGGGACGCATTCTAATGCACAGATAGGTATGGTAAAGGATAGGGAAGAAATTTAAATCATAGAGAGGTATGGGAAAGCACAGGTAATCATTGTAAAGCACAGACAGGTATGGGAAAGGACAGGGAAGCATTATAATGCACAGCCAGGTATGGTAAAGCACAGGGAATCATTGTAAAGCACAGACAGGTATGTTAAAGCTCAGGGAAGCATTTTAAAGCACAGAGTGTTCTGGTAAAGCATAGTGAAGCATTGTAATGCACAGCTAGGTATGGTAAAGCACAGGGAATCATTGTAAGGCAAAGGCATACATTTCAAAGCACAGACAGGTATGGTAATGCACAAGGAGGCATTGTAATCCACAGAGATACATTGCAAACCACAGAAAACCACAGTATGGGAAAGCACAGGGAATCATTGTAAAGAAGAGACAGGTATGGGAAAGCACAGGGAATCATTGTGAAGAAGAGACAGGTATAGTAAAGCACAGGGAAGCATTGTAATGCACAGATAGGTATGTAAAGCCCAGGGAAGCATAGTAATGCACAGATAGGTATGGTAAAGGATAGGGAAGAATTTTAAATCACAGAGAGGTATGGGAAAGCACAGGGAATCATTGTAAAGCACAGACAGGTATGGGAAAGCACAGGGAAGAATTTTAAATCACAGAGAGGTATGGTAAAGCACAAAGCAGCATTCTAAAGCAAAGACACGTATGGTAAAGCTCAGGGAAGCATTTTATACCACGGAGAGGTCTGGTAAAGCATAGGGAAGCATTGTTAAGCACAGAGAGGTCTGGTAAAGCATAGGGAAGTATTGTAAATCACTGAGAGGTATGGTAAAGCACAGGGACGCATTGTAATGCACAGAGAGGCATAATAAAGCACAGCGAAGCAATATAAAACAGAGAAAGTTATGGTAAAGCTCAGGGATAAATTATATAACGCCCAGGGATACATTGTAAAGCACAGACAGGTATGGTAATGCACAAGGAGGCATTGTAATGCACAGACAGGTATGGGAAAGCACAGGGAAGCATTGTAATGCACAGATAGGTATGGTAAAGCACAGGGAAGCATTATAATGCACAGAGAGGTATGGTAAAGCTCAGGGAAGCATTTCATACCACAGAGAGGTCTGGTAAAGCATAGGGAAGCATTGTTAAGCACAGAGAGGTCTGGTAAAGTACAGGGAAGTATTGTAAATCACTGAGATTTATGGTAAAGTACAGGGAAGCATAGTAATGCACAGATAGGTATGATAAAGGATAGGGAAGAATTTTAAATCACAGAAAGGTATGGGAAAGCACAGGTAATCATTGTAAAGCACAGACAGGTATGGGAAAGCACAGGGAATCATTGTAAAGAAGAGACAGGTATGGTAAAGCTCAGGGAAGCATTTTAAAGCACAGAGAGGTCTGGTAAAGCATAGGGAAGCATTGTAATGCACAGATAGGTATGGTAAAGCACAGGGTATCATTGTAAGGCAAAGGCATACATTTCAAAGAACAGACAGGTATGGTAATGCACAAGGAGGCATTGTAATCCACAGAGATACATTGCAAACCACAGAAAACCACAGTATGGGAAAGCACAGGGAATCATTGTAAAGAAGAGACAGGTATAGTAAAGCACAGGGAAGAATTTTAAATCACAGAGAGGTGTATGGGAAAGCACAGGGAATCATTGTAAAGCACAGACAGGTATGGGAAAGCACAGGGAACAATTTTGAATCACAGAGAAGTATGGGAAAGCTAAGGGAATCATTGTAAAGCACAGACAGGTATGGGAAAGCAGAGGGAATCATTGTAAAGAAGAGACAGGTATGGTAAAGCTCAGGGAAGCATTTTAAAGCACAGAGAGGTCTGGTAAAGCATAGGGAAGCATTGTAATGCACAGATAGGTATGGTAAAGCACAGGGAATCATTGTAAAGCACAGACAGGTATGGTAAAGCTCAGGGAAGCATTTTAAAGCACAGAGAGGTCTGGTAAAGCATAGGGAAGCATTGTAATGCACAGATAGGTATGGTAAAGCATAGGGTATCATTGTAAGGCAAAGGCATACATTTCAAAGAACAGACAGGTATGGTAATGCACAAGGAGGCATTGTAATCCACAGAGATACATTGCAAACCACAGAAAACCACAGTATGGGAAAGCACAGGGAATCATTGTAAAGAAGAGACAGGTATAGTAAAGCACAGGGAAGCATTCTAATGCACAGATAGGTATGGTAAAGCCCAGGGAAGCATAGTAATGCACAGATAGGTATGGTAAAGGATAGGGAAGAATTTTAAATCACAGAGAGGTATGGGAAAGCACAGGGAATCATTGTAAAGCACAGACAGGTATGGGAAAGCACAGGGAAGAATTTTAAATCACAGAGAGGTATGGGAAAGCACAGGGAATCATTCTAATGCACAGATAGGTATGGTAAAGCACAGGGAATCATTGTAAGGCACAAGCATACATTTCAAAGAACAGACAGGTATGGTAATGCACAAGGAGGCATTGTAATCCACAGAGATACACTGCAAAGCACAGAGAGGTATGGCAAAACACATGAAGGTATTGTAACTCACAGGGAAGAATTTTAAATCACAGAGAGGTATGGTAAAGCACAAAGAAGCATTCTAAAGCAAAGACACGTATGGTAAAGCTCAGGGAAGCATTTTATACCACGGAGAGGTCTGGTAAAACATAGGGAAGCATTGTAAAGCACAGAGAGGTCTGGTAAAGCATAGGGAAGCATTGTTAAGCACAGAGAGGTCTGGTGAAGCATAGGGAAATATTGTAAATCACTGAAAGGTATGGTAAAGCACAGGGACGCATTGTAATGCACAGATAGGTATGGTAAAGGATAGGGAAGAATTTTAAATCACAGAGAGGTATGGGAAAGCACAGGGAATCATTGTAAAGAAGAGACAGGTATGGTAAAGCACAAAGAAGCATTCTAAAGCAAAGACACGTGTGGTATAGCTCAGGGAAGCATTTTATACCACGGAGAGGTCTGGTAAAGCATAGGGAAGTATTGTAAATCACTGAGATTTATGGTAAAGTACAGGGACGCATTCTAATGCACAGATAGGTATGGTAAAGGATAGGGAAGAAATTTAAATCACAGAGAGGTATGGGAAAGCACAGGGAATCATTGTAAAGAAGAGACAGGTATGGTAAAGCACAGGGAATCATTGTAAAGCACAGACAGGTATGGTAAAGCTCAGGGAAGCATTTTAAAGCACAGAGTGGTCTGGTAAAGCATAGGGAAGCATTGTAATGCACAGATAGGTATGGTAAAGCATAGGGAAGTATTGTAAATCACTGAGATTTATGGTAAAGTACAGGGACGCATTCTAATGCACAGATAGGTATGGTAAAGGATAGGGAAGAAATTTAAATCACAGAGAGGTATGGGAAAGCACAGGGAATCATTGTAAAGAAGAGACAGGTATGGTAAAGCACAGGGAATCATTGTAAAGCACAGACAGGTATGGTAAAGCTCAGGGAAGCATTTTAAAGCACAGAGTGGTCTGGTAAAGCATAGGGAAGCATTGTAATGCACAGATAGGTATGGTAAAGCTCAGGGAATCATTGTAAGGCAAAGGCATACATTTCAAAGCACAGACAGGTATGGTAATGCACAAGGAGGCATTGTAATCCACAGAGATACATTGCAAACCACAGAAAACCACAGTATGGGAAAGCACAGGGAATCATTGAAAAAAAGAGACACGTATGGTAAAGCTCAGGGAAGCATTTTATACCACGGAGAGGTCTGGTAAAGCATTGTAAAGCACAGAGAGGTCTGGTAAAGCATAGGGAAGCATTGTTAAGCACAGAGAGGTCTGGTAAAGCATAGGGAAGTATTGTAAATCACTGTGATTTATGGTAAAGTACAGGGACGCATTCTAATGCACAGATAGGTATGGTAAAGGATAGGGAAGAAATTTAAATCATAGAGAGGTATGGGAAAGCACAGGTAATCATTGTAAAGCACAGACAGGTATGGTAAAGCACAGGGAATCATTGTAAAGCACAGACAGGTATGGTAAAGCTCAGGGAAGCATTTTAAAGCACAGAGTGGTCTGGTAAAGCATAGGGAAGCATTGTAATGCACAGATAGGTATGGTAAAGCATAGGGAAGTATTGTAAATCACTGAGATTTATGGTAAAGTACAGGGACGCATTCTAATGCACAGATAGGTATGGTAAAGGATAGGGAAGAAATTTAAATCACAGAGAGGTATGGGAAAGCACAGGGAATCATTGTAAAGAAGAGACAGGTATGGTAAAGCACAGGGAATCATTGTAAAGCACAGACAGGTATGGTAAAGCTCAGGGAAGCATTTTAAAGCACAGAGTGGTCTGGTAAAGCATAGGGAAGCATTGTTAAGCACAGAGAGGTCTGGTAAAGCATAGGGAAGTATTGTAAATCACTGAGATTTATGGTAAAGTACAGGGACGCATTCTAATGCACAGATAGGTATGGTAAAGGATAGGGAAGAAATTTAAATCACAGAGAGGTATGGGAAAGCACAGGGAATCATTGTAAAGAAGAGACAGGTATGGTAAAGCACAGGGAATCATTGTAAAGCACAGACAGGTATGGTAAAGCTCAGGGAAGCATTTTAAAGCACAGAGTGGTCTGGTAAAGCATAGGGAAGCATTGTAATGCACAGATAGGTATGGTAAAGCTCAGGGAATCATTGTAAGGCAAAGGCATACATTTCAAAGCACAGACAGGTATGGTAATGCACAAGGAGGCATTGTAATCCACAGAGATACATTGCAAACCACAGAAAACCACAGTATGGGAAAGCACAGGGAATCATTGAAAAAAAGAGACACGTATGGTAAAGCTCAGGGAAGCATTTTATACCACGGAGAGGTCTGGTAAAGCATTGTAAAGCACAGAGAGGTCTGGTAAAGCATAGGGAAGCATTGTTAAGCACAGAGAGGTCTGGTAAAGCATAGGGAAGTATTGTAAATCACTGTGATTTATGGTAAAGTACAGGGACGCATTCTAATGCACAGATAGGTATGGTAAAGGATAGGGAAGAAATTTAAATCATAGAGAGGTATGGGACACAGGTAATCATTGTAAAGCACAGACAGGTATGGGAAAGCACAGGGAATCATTGTAAAGAAGAGACAGGTATGGTAAAGCACAGGGAATCATTGTAAAGCACAGACAGGTATGTTAAAGCTCAGGGAAGCATTTTAAAGCACAGAGTGTTCTGGTAAAGCATAGTGAAGCATTGTAATGCACAGCTAGGTATGGTAAAGCACAGGGAATCATTGTAAGGCAAAGGCATACATTTCAAAGCACAGACAGGTATGGTAATGCACAAGGAGGCATTGTAATCCACAGAGATACATTGCAAACCACAGAAAACCACAGTATGGGAAAGCACAGGGAATCATTGTAAAGAAGAGACAGGTATGGGAAAGCACAGGGAATCATTGTGAAGAAGAGACAGGTATAGTAAAGCACAGGGAAGCATTGTAATGCACAGATAGGTATGTAAAGCCCAGGGAAGCATAGTAATGCACAGATAGGTATGGTAAAGGATAGGGAAGAATTTTAAATCACAGAGAGGTATGGGAAAGCACAGGGAATCATTGTAAAGCACAGACAGGTATGGGAAAGCACAGGGAAGAATTTTAAATCACAGAGAGGTATGGTAAAGCACAAAGCAGCATTCTAAAGCAAAGACACGTATGGTAAAGCTCAGGGAAGCATTTTATACCACGGAGAGGTCTGGTAAAGCATAGGGAAGCATTGTTAAGCACAGAGAGGTCTGGTAAAGCATAGGGAAGTATTGTAAATCACTGAGAGGTATGGTAAAGCACAGGGACGCATTGTAATGCACAGAGAGGCATAATAAAGCACAGCGAAGCAATATAAAACAGAGAAAGTTATGGTAAAGCTCAGGGATAAATTATATAACGCCCAGGGATACATTGTAAAGCACAGACAGGTATGGTAATGCACAAGGAGGCATTGTAATGCACAGACAGGTATGGGAAAGCACAGGGAAGCATTGTAATGCACAGATAGGTATGGTAAAGCACAGGGAAGCATTATAATGCACAGAGAGGTATGGTAAAGCTCAGGGAAGCATTTCATACCACAGAGAGGTCTGGTAAAGCATAGGGAAGCATTGTTAAGCACAGAGAGGTCTGGTAAAGTACAGGGAAGTATTGTAAATCACTGAGATTTATGGTAAAGTACAGGGAAGCATAGTAATGCACAGATAGGTATGATAAAGGATAGGGAAGAATTTTAAATCACAGAGAGGTATGGGAAAGCACAGGTAATCATTGTAAAGCACAGACAGGTATGGGAAAGCACAGGGAATCATTGTAAAGAAGAGACAGGTATGGTAAAGCTCAGGGAAGCATTTTAAAGCACAGAGAGGTCTGGTAAAGCATAGGGAAGCATTGTAATGCACAGATAGGTATGGTAAAGCACAGAGAATCATTGTAATGCACAGAGAGGTATGGTAAAGCACAAAGAAGCATTCTAAAGCAAAGACACGTATGGTAAAGCTCCGGGAAGCATTTTATACCACGGAGAGGTCTGGTAAAGCATAGGGAAGCATTGTAAAGCACAGAGAGGTCTGGTAAAGCATAGGGAAGCATTGTTAAGCACAGAGAGGTCTGGTAAAGCATAGGGAAATATTGTAAATCACTGAAAGGTATGGTAAAGCACAGGGACGCATTCTAATGCACAGATAGGTATGGTAAAGGATAGGGAAGAAATATAAATCACAGAGAGGTATGGGAAAGCGCAGCTAATCATTGTAAAGCACAGACAGGTATGGGAAAGCACAGGGAATCATTGTAAAGAATAGACAGGTATGGTAAAGCACAGGGAATCATTGTAAAGCACAGACAGGTATGGTAAAGCTCAGGGAAGCATTTTATACCACGGAGAGGTCTGGTAAAGCATAGGGAAGCATTGTAAAGCACAGAGAGGTCTGGTAAAGCATAGGGAAGCATTGTTAAGCACAGAGAGGTCTGGTAAAGCATAGGGAAATATTGTAAATCACTGAAAGGTATGGTAAAGCACAGGGACGCATTGTAATGCACAGATAGGTATGGTAAAGCATAGGGAAGAATTTTAAATCACAGAGAGGTATGGTAAAGCACAAAGAAGCATTCTAAAGCAAAGACACGTATGGTATAGCTCAGGGAAGCATTTTATACCACGGAGAGGTCTGGTAAAGCATAGGGAAGCATTGTTAAGCACAGAGAGGTCTGGTAAAGCATAGGGAAGTATTGTAAATCACTGAGATTTATGGTAAAGTACAGGGACGCATTCTAATGCACAGATAGGTATGGTAAAGGACAGGGAAGCATTGTTAAGCACAGCCAGGTATGGTAAAGCACAGGGAATCGTTGTAAAGCACAGACAGGTATGGTAAAGCTCAGGGAAGCATTTTAAAGCACAGAGAGGTCTGGTAAAGCATAGGGAAGCATTGTAATGCACAGATAGGTATGGTAAAGGACAGGGAAGCATTATAATGCACAGCCAGGTATGGTAAAGCACAGGGAATCGTTGTAAAGCACAGACAGGTATGGTAAAGCTCAGGGAAGCATTTTAAAGCACAGAGAGGTCTGGTAAAGCATAGGGAAGCATTGTAATGCACAGATAGGTATGGTAAAGCACAGGGAATCATTGTAAGGCAAAGGCATACATTTCAAAGAACAGACAGGTATGGTAATGCACAAGGAGGCATTGTAATCCACAGAGATACATTGCAAACCACAGAAAACCACAGTATGGGAAAGCACAGGGAATCATTGTAAAGAAGAGACAGGTATAGTAAAGCACAGGGAAGAATTTTAAATCACAGAGAGGTATGGGAAAGCACAGGGAATCATTGTAAAGCACAGACAGGTATGGGAAAGCACAGGGAACAATTTTGAATCACAGAGAAGTATGGGAAAGCTAAGGGAATCATTGTAAAGCACAGACAGGTATGGGAAAGCAGAGGGAATCATTGTAAAGAAGAGACAGGTATAGTAAAGCACAGGGAAGCATTGTAATGCACAGATAGGTATGGTAAAGCACAGGGAAGCATTATAATGCACAGACACGTATGGTAAAGCTCAGGGAAGCATTTTATACCACAGAGAGGTCTGGTAAAGCACAGGGAAGTATTGTAAATCACTGAGATTTATGGTAAAGTACAGGGACGCATTCTAATGCACAGATAGGTATGGTAAAGCCCAGGGAAGCATAATAATGCACAGAGAGGTCTGGTAAAGCATAGGGAAGCATTGTAATGCACAGATAGGTATGGTAAAGGACAGGGAAGCATTATAATGCACAGCCAGGTATGGTAAAGCACAGGGAATCGTTGTAAAGCACAGACAGGTATGGTAAAGCTCAGGGAAGCATTTTAAAGCACAGAGTGTTCTGGTAAAGCATAGTGAAGCATTGTAATGCACAGCTAGGTATGGTAAAGCACAGGGAATCATTGTAAGGCAAAGGCATACATTTCAAAGCACAGACAGGTATGGTAATGCACAAGGAGGCATTGTAATCCACAGAGATACATTGCAAACCACAGAAAACCACAGTATGGGAAAGCACAGGGAATCATTGTAAAGAAGAGACAGGTATGGGAAAGCACAGGGAATCATTGTGAAGAAGAGACAGGTATAGTAAAGCACAGGGAAGCATTGTAATGCACAGATAGGTATGTAAAGCCCAGGGAAGCATAGTAATGCACAGATAGGTATGGTAAAGGATAGGGAAGAATTTTAAATCACAGAGAGGTATGGGAAAGCACAGGGAATCATTGTAAAGCACAGACAGGTATGGGAAAGCACAGGGAAGAATTTTAAATCACAGAGAGGTATGGTAAAGCACAAAGCAGCATTCTAAAGCAAAGACACGTATGGTAAAGCTCAGGGAAGCATTTTATACCACGGAGAGGTCTGGTAAAGCATAGGGAAGCATTGTTAAGCACAGAGAGGTCTGGTAAAGCATAGGGAAGTATTGTAAATCACTGAGAGGTATGGTAAAGCACAGGGACGCATTGTAATGCACAGAGAGGCATAATAAAGCACAGCGAAGCAATATAAACCAGAGAAAGTTATGGTAAAGCTCAGGGATAAATTATATAACGCCCAGGGATACATTGTAAAGCACAGACAGGTATGGTAATGCACAAGGAGGCATTGTAATGCACAGACAGGTATGGGAAAGCACAGGGAAGCATTGTAATGCACAGATAGGTATGGTAAAGCACAGGGAAGCATTATAATGCACAGAGAGGTATGGTAAAGCTCAGGGAAGCATTTCATACCACAGAGAGGTCTGGTAAAGCATAGGGAAGCATTGTTAAGCACAGAGAGGTCTGGTAAAGTACAGGGAAGTATTGTAAATCACTGAGATTTATGGTAAAGTACAGGGAAGCATAGTAATGCACAGATAGGTATGATAAAGGATAGGGAAGAATTTTAAATCACAGAGAGGTATGGGAAAGCACAGGTAATCATTGTAAAGCACAGACAGGTATGGGAAAGCACAGGGAATCATTGTAAAGAAGAGACAGGTATGGTAAAGCTCAGGGAAGCATTTTAAAGCACAGAGAGGTCTGGTAAAGCATAGGGAAGCATTGTAATGCACAGATAGGTATGGTAAAGCACAGGGAATCATTGTAAAGCACAGACAGGTATGGTAAAGCTCAGGGAAGCATTTTAAAGCACAGAGAGGTCTGGTAAAGCATAGGGAAGCATTGTAATGCACAGATAGGTATGGTAAAGCATAGGGTATCATTGTAAGGCAAAGGCATACATTTCAAAGAACAGACAGGTATGGTAATGCACAAGGAGGCATTGTAATCCACAGAGATACATTGCAAACCACAGAAAACCACAGTATGGGAAAGCACAGGGAATCATTGTAAAGAAGAGACAGGTATAGTAAAGCACAGGGAAGCATTCTAATGCACAGATAGGTATGGTAAAGCCCAGGGAAGCATAGTAATGCACAGATAGGTATGGTAAAGGATAGGGAAGAATTTTAAATCACAGAGAGGTATGGGAAAGCACAGGGAATCATTGTAAAGCACAGACAGGTATGGGAAAGCACAGGGAAGAATTTTAAATCACAGAGAGGTATGGGAAAGCACAGGGAATCATTCTAATGCACAGATAGGTATGGTAAAGCACAGGGAATCATTGTAAGGCACAAGCATACATTTCAAAGAACAGACAGGTATGGTAATGCACAAGGAGGCATTGTAATCCACAGAGATACACTGCAAAGCACAGAGAGGTATGGCAAAACACATGAAGGTATTGTAACTCACAGGGAAGAATTTTAAATCACAGAGAGGTATGGTAAAGCACAAAGAAGCATTCTAAAGCAAAGACACGTATGGTAAAGCTCAGGGAAGCATTTTATACCACGGAGAGGTCTGGTAAAACATAGGGAAGCATTGTAAAGCACAGAGAGGTCTGGTAAAGCATAGGGAAGCATTGTTAAGCACAGAGAGGTCTGGTGAAGCATAGGGAAATATTGTAAATCACTGAAAGGTATGGTAAAGCACAGGGACGCATTGTAATGCACAGATAGGTATGGTAAAGGATAGGGAAGAATTTTAAATCACAGAGAGGTATGGGAAAGCACAGGGAATCATTGTAAAGAAGAGACAGGTATGGTAAAGCACAAAGAAGCATTCTAAAGCAAAGACACGTGTGGTATAGCTCAGGGAAGCATTTTATACCACGGAGAGGTCTGGTAAAGCATAGGGAAGTATTGTAAATCACTGAGATTTATGGTAAAGTACAGGGACGCATTCTAATGCACAGATAGGTATGGTAAAGGATAGGGAAGAAATTTAAATCACAGAGAGGTATGGGAAAGCACAGGGAATCATTGTAAAGAAGAGACAGGTATGGTAAAGCACAGGGAATCATTGTAAAGCACAGACAGGTATGGTAAAGCTCAGGGAAGCATTTTAAAGCACAGAGTGGTCTGGTAAAGCATAGGGAAGCATTGTAATGCACAGATAGGTATGGTAAAGCATAGGGAAGTATTGTAAATCACTGAGATTTATGGTAAAGTACAGGGACGCATTCTAATGCACAGATAGGTATGGTAAAGGATAGGGAAGAAATTTAAATCACAGAGAGGTATGGGAAAGCACAGGGAATCATTGTAAAGAAGAGACAGGTATGGTAAAGCACAGGGAATCATTGTAAAGCACAGACAGGTATGGTAAAGCTCAGGGAAGCATTTTAAAGCACAGAGTGGTCTGGTAAAGCATAGGGAAGCATTGTAATGCACAGATAGGTATGGTAAAGCTCAGGGAATCATTGTAAGGCAAAGGCATACATTTCAAAGCACAGACAGGTATGGTAATGCACAAGGAGGCATTGTAATCCACAGAGATACATTGCAAACCACAGAAAACCACAGTATGGGAAAGCACAGGGAATCATTGAAAAAAAGAGACACGTATGGTAAAGCTCAGGGAAGCATTTTATACCACGGAGAGGTCTGGTAAAGCATTGTAAAGCACAGAGAGGTCTGGTAAAGCATAGGGAAGCATTGTTAAGCACAGAGAGGTCTGGTAAAGCATAGGGAAGTATTGTAAATCACTGTGATTTATGGTAAAGTACAGGGACGCATTCTAATGCACAGATAGGTATGGTAAAGGATAGGGAAGAAATTTAAATCATAGAGAGGTATGGGAAAGCACAGGTAATCATTGTAAAGCACAGACAGGTATGGGAAAGCACAGGGAATCATTGTAAAGAAGAGACAGGTATGGTAAAGCACAGGGAATCATTGTAAAGCACAGACAGGTATGTTAAAGCTCAGGGAAGCATTTTAAAGCACAGAGTGTTCTGGTAAAGCATAGTGAAGCATTTGTAATGCACAGCTAGGTATGGTAAAGCACAGGGAATCATTGTAAGGCAAAGGCATACATTTCAAAGCACAGACAGGTATGGTAATGCACAAGGAGGCATTGTAATCCACAGAGATACATTGCAAACCACAGAAAACCACAGTATGGGAAAGCACAGGGAATCATTGTAAAGAAGAGACAGGTATGGGAAAGCACAGGGAATCATTGTGAAGAAGAGACAGGTATAGTAAAGCACAGGGAAGCATTGTAATGCACAGATAGGTATGTAAAGCCCAGGGAAGCATAGTAATGCACAGATAGGTATGGTAAAGGATAGGGAAGAATTTAAATCACAGAGAGGTATGGGAAAGCACAGGGAATCATTGTAAAGCACAGACAGGTATGGGAAAGCACAGGGAAGAATTTTAAATCACAGAGAGGTATGGTAAAGCACAAAGCAGCATTCTAAAGCAAAGACACGTATGGTAAAGCTCAGGGAAGCATTTTATACCACGGAGAGGTCTGGTAAAGCATAGGGAAGCATTGTTAAGCACAGAGAGGTCTGGTAAAGCATAGGGAAGTATTGTAAATCACTGAGAGGTATGGTAAAGCACAGGGACGCATTGTAATGCACAGAGAGGCATAATAAAGCACAGCGAAGCAATATAAAACAGAGAAAGTTATGGTAAAGCTCAGGGATAAATTATATAACGCCCTGGGATACATTGTAAAGCACAGACAGGTATGGTAATGCACAAGGAGGCATTGTAATGCACAGACAGGTATGGGAAAGCACAGGGAAGCATTGTAATGCACAGATAGGTATGGTAAAGCACAGGGAAGCATTATAATGCACAGAGAGGTATGGTAAAGCTCAGGGAAGCATTTCATACCACAGAGAGGTCTGGTAAAGCATAGGGAAGCATTGTTAAGCACAGAGAGGTTCTGGTAAAGTACAGGGAAGTATTGTAAATCACTGAGATTTATGGTAAAGTACAGGGAAGCATAGTAATGCACAGATAGGTATGATAAAGGATAGGGAAGAATTTAAATCACAGAGAGGTATGGGAAAGCCACAGGTAATCATTGTAAAGCACAGACGTATGGGAAAGCACAGGGAATCATTGTAAAGAAGAGACAGGTTATGGTAAAGCTCAGGGAAGCATTTTAAAGCACAGAGAGGTCTGGTAAAGCATAGGGAAGCATTGTAATGCACAGATAGGTATGGTAAAGCACAGGGTATCATTGTAAGGCAAAGGCATACATTTCAAAGAACAGACAGGTATGGTAATGCACAAGGAGGCATTGTAATCCACAGAGATACATTGCAAACCACAGAAAACCACAGTATGGGAAAGCACAGGGAATCATTGTAAAGAAGAGACAGGTATAGTAAAAGCACAGGGAAGAATTTTAAATCACAGAGAGGTGTATGGGAAAGCACAGGGAATCATTGTAAAGCACAGACAGGTATGGGAAAGCACAGGGAACAATTTTGAATAACAGAGAAGTATGGGAAAGCTAAGGGAATCATTGTAAAGCACAGACAGGTATGGGAAAGCAGAGGGAATCATTGTAAAGAAGAGACAGGTATAGTAAAGCACAGGGAAGCATTGTAATGCACAGATAGGTATGGTAAAGCACAGGGAAGCATTATAATGCACAGACACGTATGGTAAAGCTCAGGGAAGCATTTTATACCACAGAGAGGTCTGGTAAAGCACAGGGAAGTATTGTAAATCACTGAGATTTATGGTAAAGTACAGGGACGTATTCAATGCACAGATAGGTATGGTAAAGCCCAGGAAGCATAGTAATGCACAGATAGTATGGTAAAGGATAGGGAAGAATTTTAAATCACAGAGAGGTATGGGAAAGCACAGGGAATCATTGTAAAGCACAGACAGGTATGGGAAAGCACAGGGAAGAATTTTAAATCACAGAGAGGTATGGGAAAGCACAGGGAATCATTGTAAAGCACAGACAGGTATAGGAAAGCACAGGGATGAATTTTAAATCACAGAGAGGTATGGGAAAGCACAGGGAATCATTCTAATGCACAGATAGGTATGGTAAAGCACAGGGAATCATTGTAAGGCACAAGCATACATTTCAAAGAACAGACAGGTATGGTAATGCACAAGGAGGCATTGTAATCCACAGAGATACACTGCAAAGCACAGAGAGGTATGGCAAAACACATGAAGGTATTGTAACTCACAGGGAAGAATTTTAAATCACAGAGAGGTATGGTAAAGCACAAAGAAGCATTCTAAAGCAAAGACACGTATGGTAAAGCTCAGGGAAGCATTTTATACCACGGAGAGGTCTGGTAAAACATAGGGAAGCATTGTAAAGCACAGAGAGGTCTGGTAAAGCATAGGGAAGCATTGTTAAGCACAGAGAGGTCTGGTGAAGCATAGGGAAATATTGTAAATCACTGAAAGGTATGGTAAAGCACAGGACGCATTCTAATGCACAGATAGGTATGGTAAAGGATAGGGAAGAAATTTAAATCACAGAGAGGTATGGGAAAGCACAGGGAATCATTGTAAAGAAGAGACAGGTATGGTAAAGCACAGGGAATCATTCTAAAGCACAGACAGGTATGGTAAAGCTCAGGGAAGCATTTTAAAGCACAGAGTGGTCTGGTAAAGCATAGGGAAGCATTGTAATGCACAGATAGGTATGGTAAAGCTCAGGGAATCATTGTAAGGCAAAGGCATACATTTCAAAGCACAGACAGGTATGGTAATGCACAAGGAGGCATTGTAATCCACAGAGATACATTGCAAACCACAGAAAACCACAGTATGGGAAAGCACAGGGAATCATTGAAAAAAAGAGACACGTATGGTAAAGCTCAGGGAAGCATTTTATACCACGGAGAGGTCTGGTAAAGCATTGTAAAGCACAGAGTGGTCTGGTAAAGCATAGGGAAGCATTGTAATGCACAGATAGGTATGGTAAAGCTCAGGGAATCATTGTAAGGCAAAGGCATACATTTCAAAGCACAGACAGGTATGGTAATGCACAAGGAGGCATTGTAATCCACAGAGATACATTGCAAACCACAGAAACCACAGTATGGGAAAGCACAGGGAATCATTGTAAAGAAGAGACAGGTATGGGAAAGCACAGGGAATCATTGTGAAGAAGAGACAGGTATAGTAAAGCACAGGGAAGCATTGTAATGCACAGATAGGTATGTAAAGCCCAGGGAAGCATAGTAATGCACAGATAGGTATGGTAAAGGATAGGGAAGAATTTTAAATCACAGAGAGGTATGGGAAGCTCAGGGAATCATTGTAAAGCACAGACAGGTATGGGAAAGCACAGGGAAGAATTTTAAATCACAGAGAGGTATGGTAAAGCACAAAGCAGCATTCTAAAGCAAAGACACGTATGGTAAAGCTCAGGGAAGCATTTTATACCACGGAGAGGTCTGGTAAAGCATAGGGAAGCATTGTTAAGCACAGAGAGGTCTGGTAAAGCATAGGGAAGTATTGTAAATCACTGAGAGGTATGGTAAAGCACAGGGACGCATTGTAATGCACAGAGAGGCATAATAAAGCACAGCGAAGCAATATAAACCAGAGAAAGTTATGGTAAAGCTCAGGGATAAATTATATAACGCCCAGGGATACATTGTAAAGCACAGACAGGTATGGTAATGCACAAGGAGGCATTGTAATGCACAGACAGGTATGGGAAAGCACAGGGAAGCATTGTAATGCACAGATAGGTATGGTAAAGCACAGGGAAGCATTATAATGCACAGAGAGGTATGGTAAGCTCAGGGAAGCATTTCATACCACAGAGAGGTCTGGTAAAGCATAGGGAAGCATTGTTAAGCACAGAGAGGTCTGGTAAAGTACAGGGAAGTATTGTAAATCACTGAGATTTATGGTAAAGTACAGGGAAGCATAGTAATGCACAGATAGGTATGATAAAGGATAGGGAAGAATTTTAAATCACAGAGAGG